>NW_028147999.1:0-8950 GCF_008360975.1 Lichenostomus cassidix | reverse complement strand
ATGGTCCGATGTTCAGAGTGATCAAGCCTTTTGTAAAAGACAATGGCTAGGTTTTGGGCAGGGCTAGGTAAGGGAGAGCCTGCCGGGGGAACGCTCTCTCGTGGTTCGGACGCTGAGGGAAGAGGCTGCTGCCTCCTGGCTTTCCAGCTGCTACCAGAGGAGATCCAACTGTGCCCTGCTTCTCTTCCCTCCTGGCTGGGTGAGCTTTGATTCAACTTTTCTCCTCACGGGAGCCCCCCCCCCCGGGCTGCGTTCCCTCGTGGCTGCTGCCGGGAGAGTCCGGCTGCCTCTGCTGCCTGCCCCTGCCCTCTGCCGCATGAGACCACAGCGTCTGCTGTGACTGTAGAAATTCTCGCTGGCCGGAGAGAGAGAGTGAGCGCCCGCTCCTGTTGCCCTGTTCCCTCGCTGCCCTGAGCTGTTCCTGCTGCGCTGCGTGTTCCTCAGCCCGTCCGCCATTGCAGTTGCCGGACAGTGACCTGACCCTGCGCCACAGCGCCACCTACAGCCGCTCGAGAGTCATCGCACCTGCCCTGGCCGGCTGGGAGCTCAACAGCGCCCCTGCTGCTTGCAACCGTGATTACACCACACGGGAGAAAGTTCAGCAGCTCACGTTATCTGCTGTTTGGTTTTCTGGTTCTAGTTGTGGTTTGCTATTATTGTTATTGTTTGTTTATCGATACTAGTAAAGAACTGATACTCCTTTTTCCCATACCTTTGCCTGAAAGCCCTTGATTTACAAAATTAAATAATTCAGAGGGAGGAGGGGAAGAAAATCACATCCTCTGCTCTAGGGGAAGGTTCAACCTCTCTTGGCAGACACCTGTCTTTCAAAACCAAGACAGATCTTGGCGCCCAACGTGGGGCACGAGGGCATTGGAAGAAAAAGGAATAACAGTTTCTGTGAGACCTATTTTAGTGTGGTGAACATGAAAATCTCATTGAGTGGTACTATGCTGAGTATACCCTGGTTTGGTTGGCACATAATTGTGACCACATTTTTCCCATTTGCAGTTCCCTACCTAAACATGGGTCCTATAACTAAGGTTATTGTGGCTGTCATCCAGTTTGCACAATGGGCCAATAGGGTGAAGAACTTCTGGATCTTTCAGTTCATTTTAACGGCAGGCACATGGCTACAGTTTTTTGACACCGTCAGTACATGTTTTTGGAGTTTATTTGGTAATGGTACTTTTTGTGAGGAGATAACACCAGGAGAAGGGTTCTCTCAACCTTTTATTCATTACTTTGGGCCTACTCAACTAATGCTCGAAAGGTTTGGAAATTCTCTAAATGCTTATGATATCATACAGTGCCTGGTGTTGCTGTGGCTGATAGGTTTATCCTACCTTGCATTCCGGGATAAGGTGAAAATACCCTGGGTAACCATTCCAACACCTGTGCCAGGGAATAGGGATGCAGCCACAGAGCCCAAGGCTGTCGCAGAGCCTGGGGATACCCCACAGCCTGACTCTGTCCAACAGCCTGCCTCAGAAACAAACCGTCCAGAATGGGTGGGGGTGCTAGTGGAGGAGATGATACACAGAATACACCAGCTGCTGAAGGAATACATCTCCCTAGCAGGTGTAAAACCCTCTCCTCGCCCCAAAGGGAAAGAGTCTGATGGTGCAGCAGGGGAACCCACAGATGTTACAACCATCCAGGTTCCAGCTGAATCCCAAGAGCAGCCACAGCCAGCCAAAGTTGCCCCTGTGGTGCGTACAAAGTATAAGACCAAATCAGTACGCCCAGTTAATGATGATGGGGAGCCATTGCCCTCACAACCAGCAGTAGAATCTGAGCCCATAATCATCACTGAGTCCTTCAACTTTGATACTCTCCTTAATCTGCGAGATGATGTTAAGAGACGGTCGCATGAAGCTTTCCTAACCTGGTTACTTCGGGTTTGGGACCTTATGGGCCGAGGAGTGCAGCTGGATAATAATGAAGCAAGGAATTTGGGACCCTTGGCCCAAGACCCGGCTGTTGACAAAGTGTTCGCAAGGGAGACAGGGCCCCTTTCTCTCTGGGAGAGGCTTTTAATGGGTGTAAGAGAGAAGTTTGACAACAAAGACCAAATGCAGGATCCCTACCGTAAATTGACCTGGAAGACCATTGAGGAAGGGATCCAACGGCTGAGAGAAGCAGCCATAATGGAGATGCTCTTTGGGGGGGATGGACAGCACGAAAATGACCCTGATAAGGTCAGGTGCACCACGCCAATGATGTGGAGCTTTATAAGGCGAGGGCCAGACCATCATGCCCCTTTCCTTGCAACTATTAATGTTGCTGGCAATCGAGAGACGGTGGGTTCAATAGTTGACAGGCTCAGGTATTATGCAAGTGTGATCAGTGACCCAACGCAGGCTCAGGTCTCTGCTGTGGTTAAAGACCTCAGGAAGGAGATTAAAGACGAGATGAAGGACCTGAGGGAGGAAATTAGGGACGAGATGAGGAGGATCAATGTGGCACCAGTGAGAGTCACAGGCCCCAATACCAGAGCCCGACGTCCCCCAGCTAGAGAGAGAGGGTACACCCCACGAGCTGAGTTGTGGTTTTTTCTGCATGACCATGGGGAAGACATGAGGAGGTGGGATGGGAAGCCCACTACTGCCCTGGCAGCACGGGTGTGTCAGCTTAAGGAGGGAAATGCTGACCGAGGGGGCTCTGCCAAAGCGAAGGTAGCCTCAGCTTCCCGTGGCCGACCTGCTAGGTACAATAGAAGGGAAGATGATGGGTCAGATCCCCTTGAAGGAACCTCTGGAATGCATGAACAGGAAGGGAATGATGACCAGTGCTAGAGGGGCCCTGCCTCTAGCCAGGTAGAGGTACGGGAAAACCGTGTTTTTTGGACTGTGTGGATTCAATGGCCTGGCGCATCAGAGCCACAAAAATATGAAGCACTAGTTGATACAGGTGCGCAGTGTACCCTAATGCCATCGGGACTTACGGGAGCAGAATCCATCTCTATTGCTGGGGTTACGGGGGGATCACAGCAGTTGACCCTGGTTGAAGCCGAGGTGAGCCTGATGGGGAGGGAGTGGCAAAAACATCCCATTGTGACTGGTCCAGAGGCTCCATGTATTCTGGGCATAGACTTCCTCCGTAACGGCTATTTCAAAGACCCGAAAGGACTCAAGTGGGCTTTTGGAATAGCTGCTGTCGAGGCAGAGGGCGTGAGGCAATTGAACACCTTGCCTGGTCTATCAGAGAACCCTTCTGCAGTCGGACTTTTGAAGGTGGAGGACCAAAAAGTACCAATTGCCACCTCGACAGTGCACCGTCGGCAATACAGGACTAATCGAGATGCTGTGGTTCCCATCCACAAGATGATCCGTGAGCTGGAGAGCCAAGGGGTGGTCAGCAAGGCCCACTCATCCTTTAACAGCCCCATCTGGCCTGTGCGCAAATCTGACGGAGAATGGAGATTGACTGTGGACTATCGTGCCTTGAATGAGGTGACTCCACCTCTGAGTGCTGCTGTGCCAGACATGCTGGAGCTCCAGTATGAGCTAGAGTCCAAGACAGCAAAGTGGTATGCCACTATTGACATTGCAAATGCATTTTTCTCCATTCCTCTGGCAGCAGAGTGCAGACCTCAGTTTGCTTTCACCTGGAGGGGCGTGCAGTATACCTGGAACCAACTGCCCCAGGGGTGGAAGCACAGTCCCACCATCTGCCATGGACTGATCCAGGCTGCTCTGGAAAAGGGTGAGGCTCCGGAACATCTGCAGTACATCGACGACATCATTGTGTGGGGGAGCACAGCGGAAGAAGTGTTTGAGAAAGGAGAGAAAATCATCCAAATTCTCCTGGAAGCCGGCTTCGCCATCAAGAAGAGCAAAGTCAAAGGACCTGCCCAAGAGATCCCGTTCCTAGGAGTGAAGTGGCAAGATGGCCGACGTCAGATTCCTACCGAAGTCATCAACAAGATCACAGCGATGTCCCCACCAACCAACAAGAAGGAGACACAAGCCTTCCTAGGCGCCATAGGTTTCTGGAGGATGCATATCCCCGAGTACAGCCAAATTGTGAGTCCTCTCTACCTGGTGACACGCAAGAAGAACGATTTCCACTGGGGCCCTGAACAGCAACAAGCCTTTGCTCAGATCAAGCAGGAGATCGCTCATGCAGTAGCCCTTGGCCCAGTCAGGACAGGACCAGAAGTGAAGAATGTGCTCTACTCTGCAGCCGGGGGAAATGGTCTGTCCTGGAGCCTGTGGCAGAAGGTGCCTGGCGAGACTCGAGGACGACCACTGGGATTCTGGAGCCGAAGTTACAGAGGGTCTGAAGCCAACTATACTCCCACCGAGAAGGAAATCCTAGCAGCCTATGAAGGAGTCCAAGCTGCCTCAGAGGTAATTGGTATGGAAGCCCAACTTCTCCTTGCACCTCGACTGCCAGTGCTGGGGTGGATGTTCAAGGGAAAGGTTCCCTCAACCCACCATGCCACCGATGCCACGTGGAGCAAATGGATTGCTCTCATCACATAGCGCGCCCGTATTGGAAACCTGAATTGCCCTGGGATCCTAGAAATAATTACAAATTGGCCCGAAGGTGAAGACTTTGGCCTCATGGATGAAGAGGAGCAGGAACAAGTGACTCGCGCAGAGGAAGCTCCACCTTACAACCAACTGCCACAAGATGAAACACGCTACGCTCTGTTCACTGATGGTTCCTGTCGTATTGTGGGGGCAAATAGGAAGTGGAAAGCAGCTGTATGGAGCCCCACCCGATGGGTCGCAGAGGCTACAGAAGGAGAGGGGGGATCGAGTCAACTTGCTGAACTCAAAGCCGTTCAGCTGGCCCTGGACATTGCTGAAAGAGAGAAGTGGCCAAAGCTTTACCTCTACACTGATTCATGGATGGTAGCCAATGCTCTATGGGGTTGGTTGGAAAGGTGGAAGAAAGCCAGCTGGCAGCATAGAGGAAGACCAATCTGGGCTGCTG
Organism: Lichenostomus cassidix; assembly: GCF_008360975.1. NCBI lineage: Eukaryota > Metazoa > Chordata > Aves > Passeriformes > Meliphagidae > Lichenostomus > Lichenostomus cassidix. The sequence goes on along the minus strand of NW_028147999.1, from coordinate 4,003 downwards.
ATGAATGGCGGGACATTGCTGCTAGGGTGGAGAAACTACCTGTGAAAGTCCGTCATGTAGATGCCCATGTCCCCAAGAGCCGAGCTAATGAGGAACACCGAAACAACGAACAGGTGGATAAAGCTGCAAAGATAAAAGTGTCACAAATAGATTTGGATTGGCAACACAAGGGGGAGCTGTTCCTAGCTCGATGGGCCCATGATGCCTCAGGCCATCAGGGCAGAGATGCCACCTATAAGTGGGCACGAGACCGAGGGGTGGATCTAACCATGGACTGTATCTCCCAGGTAATCCATAATTGTGAGACATGTGCTGCCATCAAGCAAGCCAAGCGGGTGAAACCCCTGTGGTATGGTGGAAGGTGGTCTAAATATAAGTATGGAGAGGCCTGGCAGATCGATTACATCACACTGCCTCAAACCCGTCATGGCAAGCGCTATGTGCTCACAATGGTAGAAGCCACCACGGGGTGGCTGGAAACCTACCCTGTGCCTCACGCCACTGCCCGTAACACCATCCTGGGCCTTGAAAATCAAGTCCTGTGGAGGCATGGTACCCCTGAGAGAATTGAATCAGACAACGGGACTCATTTTAAAAATAGCCTCATAAACACCTGGGCTAGAGAACATGGCATTGAGTGGGTGTACCACATTCCTTATCATGCACCTGCTGCTGGCAAAGTGGAGCGATGCAATGGTCTGCTAAAAACCACCTTGAAAGCTTTAGGCGGGGGGACTTTTAAAGGTTGGGAACAGCATTTAGCCAAGGCCACCTGGCTAGTTAACACCCGAGGTTCCACCAACCGAGCTGGCCCTGCTCAATCTGAACCCCTGCAAACAGCAGACGGGGATAAAGTTCCAGTGGTACACATGAGAGGCATGCTAGGGAAAACTGTTTGGATTGATTCTACCTCAGGCAAAGACAGACCCACCCGTGGGGTTGTTTTCGCTCAGGGTCCAGGGTGTACCTGGTGGGTGATGCAAAAGGATGGAGAAGTATGATGCATACCTCAGGGAGACCTTAGTTGGGGTTGAATTGTCCATAACACTGTGCGTGTATCCATATCTGTATGTATATATGTATATAATTAGAGTAATGCATGTGTGTATATAATCTAAATGTTTAAGCTCAATGTAACGTGTTGGAATGGGAAAAAATTCGGGGTGGATTATGTCGGGGGTTGAGAATTTCTTCCCATTCCTGTTGCCAGGCAACAAATGGTCCGATGTTCAGAGTGATCAAGCCTTTTGTAAAAGACAATGGCTAGGTTTTGGGCAGGGCTAGGTAAGGGAGAGCCTGCCGGGGAACGCTCTCTCGTGGTTCGGACGCTGAGGGAAGAGGCTGCTGCCTCCTGGCTTTCCAGCTGCTACCAGAGGAGATCCAACTGTGCCCTGCTTCTCTTCCCTCCTGGCTGGGTGAGCTTTGATTCAACTTTTCTCCTCACGGGAAGGGGCACGTTTCCCCCCCCCGCCCCGGGCTGCATTCCCTCGTGGCTGCTGCCGGGAGAGTCCAGCTGCCTCTGCTGCCTGCCCCTGCCCTCTGCCGCATGAGACCACAGCGTCTGCTGTGACTGTAGAAATTCTCGCTGGCCAGAGAGAGAGAGAGAGCGCCCGCTCCTGTTGCCCTGTTCCCTCGCTGCCCTGAGCTGTTCCTGCTGCGCTGCGTGTTCCTCAGCCCGTCCGCCATTGCAGTTGCCGGACAGTGACCTGACCCTGCGCCACAGCGCCACCTACAGCCGCTCGAGAGTCATCGCACCTGCCCTGGCCGGCCGGGAGCTCAACAGCGCCCCTGCTGCTTGCAACCGTGATTACACCACACGGGAGAAAGTTCAGCAGCTCACGTTATCTGCTGTTTGGTTTTCTGGTTCTAGTTGTGGTTTGCTATTATTGTTATTGTTTGTTTATAGATACTAGTAAAAAACTGATACTCCTTTTTCCCATACCTTTGCCTGAAAGCCCTTGATTTACAAAATTAAATAATTCAGAGGGAGGAGGGGAAGAAAATCACATCCTCTGCTCTAGGGGAAGGTTCAACCTCTCTTGGCAGACACCTGTCTTTCAAAACCAAGACAGGTGGTCTTAATGAGACTGGTTGAGTGGGCAGCACGGTGTGATTGAAATTCAGCATTTAAAAAGATAAGGTTATGTGTGTCAGAAGAAATTGTTTTAAACGGAACAAAATCATGTTTGCGAAACTGGAGCCAGTGCTGGTGAATGACAGCATTTAGGACTGTGAAGAAGGCCTCTGTGTAGGAGCTGTGTGTATTTACCAGAGGTCAGAAGAGAGCTAGTGTGGATGATATTTTGTTAAAAAATCTTAGTTCAGTGTTTCACACCATTGGTTTAACGTGTCTTAAGAAGAAATGTCCCATCTGGGACTTTTCTTCCAGAACTTTGTTGCCATCTGCTGTGGCATTTTTTGCATGAGTCCCTTAACTATGAGTGTTTCTCAGGGATTCGATGCTGGACTAGGTGGACCATTTGCCAGTCTTGAGAAAGGCTTTTCCTAGATTTCCAAAAATGGTGTATGTATGGGGTTTTTATTAGCTTCTTTGATTTGCTCAGAAGGTTCTAAGTGATCAGTTGATGTGACAGTTATTTTTACGAAGACACTTCTTGTTCATGTCTTGTAAAACACCTCCTAACTCTTTCTGTTTGTTGTAGTTTGCATTTGCTAGTTATCCCTCCATGTGGTGGTTTTGATTGGCCCAAAACATCAGTGAAGTGTTTTTAACATCTAGGAGAAATTTGGACCCCTCAGAAGCTCTTCTAGTAGGCCTAGGGAGGTGTCTGAGGGGTGGGGTGTGGCACAAAGATGGCTCCTGTGTGTCCTGAGTGCAAGTTCTGGAAGTTTTTACATCAAGTCCAGCAGAGCCAGTCTCTGATGGCTCTGAAGGTGATGGACATGCTGCTGGCCAAGTTTGGGCCAATTGGAGGTGCTGGTTACGCCTCTGTGAAAACATATTTAAGAAAAATTCAAAACAAAGCAGGCGCGCACTTCTTTCACTTCTTTGTAGTTGGAGGAGGAGGAGGTGCAGGTGAAAATATGTAGAGGGAGAACAGCATGGAGAGTGCCAAGGTCAGTGAAGAAGGTGGAGGAGGAGGTGCTCCAGTGTTGGAGCTGAAAACCCTCTGCAAGCCACAGTGAAGGCCATGGGGGGCAGGAGGTCCCCCTGCAGCCCATGGAGTCCACAGGAGTGCAGAAATTCTGCCCACAGCCCACGCCAGAAGGGCGGGTGGATGCCTGGAAAAGACTGTGAACCAGTGGGCGTCTCATTTAAGAGTTAAAACTGCAAAGACCTTGACTGGGAGAGAAAGGCCTTTTCCTTGCTCCTGGGATGGAAGCAGCCTGGCCTCAGCTTGGGAGAGTCTGCACAGCACCCTATGGACAAAAAGACTCATGTTGCAGCAGAATTTCGGGCGGGATGTTGCTCGTGAGATTGGACCCATGCCAAAGAAGTTCTCAGAGGACTGTCTCTTGTGGGAAGGACCCTGGCTAAGTAGAGAACCTCTTTTCCTGATTGGACTGACCAGAGGACCCCTCAACCTGCCCCTGTCTGTGTTGCTGGTTTGGAAAGAGGGAAGGGGGGGGGGGGTGAGTGCAGAGACTGCTTCTTAAGAGGGTGGGGGTGAGAGCAGAAAACTGTCTGGAGAGAGAGAGAGAGAAACAAGTAGAGATAAGGAGTATTTGTAGTAGAAGAATTGTAGTGATGAATAAATTTGAGAATCTGCTCTGTGGACTGAAAAGAGACCCCACACCCTGCCCCCCCCGCCACCTGGCTTGTGGATTGTAAAGGAGGAAAGGGGGTGAATACTATAGGTTTGTAAGAGGGAGGGGGGAGTGAACAAAATAATGTATGAAAACTTTATTTTTGCCTTGCATTTATCCTCCAATTCTGTTAGATAATTAAATCACCTTGTGCAACTTTAAGCTTGAGGCCTGTTTGCCCTTTTTCATGCGTCCTCCTGGCAGGGTCCTGTCTCAAACCCACGACACTCCAGTA
>NW_028147998.1:17500-87731 GCF_008360975.1 Lichenostomus cassidix | reverse complement strand
TTTTAGGGGATTTGGGGAATTGTGGAGGAATTGAAAATTCCGGTTGTGTTTTCCATCAGAATTCCGGGATGGCTGGAGAAGCTCTGGTGGGATTTATCCCTGTGGGATCACCCTGGTGGGATTTATCTCAATGGGATCAATCCCGGTGATCCCAATGGGATTTATCCCGGTGATCCCAATGGGATTTATCCCAGCGATCCCAATAGGATCAACCCCACAGATCCCCCATTTTCCAACCCCCCACCCAACCTTCCCCCTCAGCGTTCCAAAGGGATTTACCCCGGGATTAAGCTGCTGGAATTTTTTTTTTTTCCCCCCCTTTCCCTCCTGGACTTTGCCCGCCGGAGCGGCCGCGATCCCGGAGCCCGGTTTGGGAATTCCGGGGCGCCGGCTCTGCCGGAATCTGCCCGGTCCTGCCCGGCCCTGCCCGCCGGGCGATGCCGGCCGTGGGGGTGGAGGCTCTCCCAGTTTTTCCGCTCCCAGCTGGAATTTGCCCGGATCGCCCTTGGATCCCTTTCGATCCCCACCTTGGATCAACTTTCCAAGCGATTCTTTCCCCCCAAAAAAAAAAACCCCAAACCCTCCTTGGAATTGTTCCAAGGGCTGTGGCTGCGCCGCTGTTGGGAATTCCCGGTGGATTGTAGGTCGATCCCGGATTAGGGGAACCGGGAGAACCGGCCGTGGGTTGGGCAAGAGCCTCTCCCTGGATTGAACAATCCCTTTTTTTCCACCCCCGTAGGATTCCGGCCGGGCCGAGCTCATCCCGGAATCCTACAGATCCCACGGGATCTTCCCGCCATCCCGGAGCCGCTGGATGCCCAGGAAACGCTTCCAGAGGGTGGGAAGGCTGAAGGTTTTTAGGATAATTAAGCAGGAAACGAATTCCCGGGATCGAACTGACGGGAATTTTCCGGCATCGCCGCCCCGCGCCTTCGGATCCGGCGGGAATCCCACCCGCTGAAAGCGACGCCCGGCGACGGGGGAGATGCTTCCCAAACTCCCATCCCGATCTCCAGATCCCGGGAAAACCTCCAGGATAGAGGGATAAACCCCCGCCCGGAGGTGGGGGTGATGCTGGTGGCGATCCCGTCCCTCGTTCCCGAGGTTTTCCCCAGGAATTCCCCGGCATGGCGGAGCACCTGGAGCTGCTGGCGGAGATGCCGGCGGTTTCCCGGCTCAGCACTCCGGAGCGGCTCCAGCACGCCCAGAAACGCCGAGCCCAGCAGCTGAAGAAATGGGCGCAGGCGGAGAAGGAAATCCCGGGAATGAAGGTGGGAGCCGAGCGGAAAAGGAGGAGGAGGAGGAGCGGCAGCCGCGGCAAACGGGTGACGTTCCCGGCCAGCGTCCGGCTCCTGGAAGCGGCCGCCCGGCACGACGCCGAGGAAGGTGGGTGGGGCTGAAAATTCCTGGATTTGGCCTGGAATATCCTTGGGAATTTATTGGGAATTCCTGCTTTTTTAGGAGTGTCATGGAGGTTTTGCAGTGCTCGGTGTTGGCGCAGTGGGAATGGGAATGTGGCGATGTTGGAGGGATGGGGATGGTGCTGGGATTTTTGGGATTTTCGGTGGTTCCCTTGGGATTCCTGGTGGTTCCAGTGAGATTCCTGGTGGTTCCAGTGGCATTCCTGGTGGTTCCACTGGGATTCCTGGTGGTTCCGTTGGGATTCTTGGTGGTTCTAGTGGGATTCCTGGTGGTTCCCTTGGAATTCCTGGTGGTTCCAGTGGAATTCCTGGTGGTTCCCTTGGGATTCCTGGTGGTTCCCTTGGGATTCCTGGTGGTTCCCTTGGGATTCCTGGTGGTTCATTGGGATTCTTGGTGGTTCCCTTGGAATTCCTGGTGGTTCCAGTGGGATTCCTGGTGGTTCATTGGGATTCTTGGTGGTTCCCTTGGAATTCCTGGTGGTTCCAGTGGGATTCCTGGTGGTTCCAGTGGCATTCCTGGTGGTTCCATTGGGATTCCTAGTGGCTCCACTTGGATTCCTGGTGGTTCCAGTGGGATTCCTGGTGGTTCCATTGGGATTCCTGGTGGTTCCATTGGGATTCTGGGAAGTGCCACTGAGATTCCTGGTGGTTCTACTGGAATTCCAGGTGGTTCCAGTGGGATTCCTGGTGGTTCTATTGGGATTCCTGGTGGCTCCAGTGGGAATCCTTGAAAGCGCCACTGGGATCCTTGGAATTGCCACTTGGATGTTTGGTGGTTCCATGGGAATCCCTGGCAGTGCCATTGGGATATTTGGTGGTTCCATGGGAATCCCTGGAAGTGCCATTGGGATATTTGGTGGTTCCATGGGAATCCCTGGAAGTGCCATTGGGATATTTGGTGGTTCCATGGGAATCCCTGGAAGTGCCATTGGGATATTTGGTGGTTCCATGGGAATCCCTGGAAGTGCCATTGGGATATTTGGTGGTTCCATGGGAATCCTTGGCAGTGCCATTGGGATGCTTACGGTGCTGTCGGAATCTTTGGGAATGCTATTGGGAATGCTTGTGGTTCCACTGGGATCTTTGGAAGCGCCATGGGGATCCTTGGTGGTTCCACTGGGATCCTTGGGAATGCCATAGGAATCTTTGGAAGTGCCATTGGGATAGTCGGTGTTTCCATTGGGATCCTTGGTGGTTCCATTGGGAATCCTTGGCAGTGCCATTGGGATCCTTGGAAATGCCACTGGGATCCTTGGAAATCCCATTGGGATCCTTCATGGTTCCATTGGAATCCTTGGCAGTGCCACTGGGATCCTTGGAAATGCCACTGGGATCCTTGGAAATCCCATTGGGATCCTTGGAAGTGCCATTGGGATACTCCCTGGTCCCATTGGGATCCTTGGAATTGCCATCAGGATCCTTGGAAATGCCATTGGGATGCTCCGTGGTTCCAATGGAATCCTTGGAATTGTCATTGGGATCCTTGAAATTGCCATTGGGATCCTTGGAATTGCCATTGGAATCCTTGGAATTGCCATTGGGATACTCTATGGTCTCATTGGGATCCTTGGAAGTGTCATTGGGATAGTCCATGGTGCCATTGGGATCCTTGGAAATCCCATTGGGATGCTCCGTGGTTCCATTGGAATCCTTGGCAATGCCATTGGGATCCTTGGAATTGCCACTGGGATATTCCATGGTCCCATTGGGATCCCTGGAAATGTCATTGGGATCCTCGGCAGCACCATTGGGATTCCCGGTGGCGCTGGCAGCACCTGGAATTCCCATCCCATTCCTTCCCAGTCCGGCAGTTCCTGGAGAGTGGGATCAGCCCCGACCTGTCCAACGAGGACGGACTCACGGCGCTGCACCAGGTATTCCCGGAATTCCTGCCCTCCATCCCGGCTCCGGACGGTGATCCCAAATCCCGGAGCCGGGTCCTTCCCCTGATCCCAGATCCTGATGGATCCAGCTGGTTTTTATCCCATTAACTGGTTCCGGTGTCCCAAATTTGGGTCTTTTCCATGCCGTCTCCATCTGGTGATCCCAGATCCCGATGTCTCAGATCCTTCCTTTCCCATCTCTGTCGATCCCAGATCCAGGTTCTTCCCATCCCATTAACTGGTGATCCCAGATCCCAATGTCTCAGGTCCTTCCCTTCCTATCTCCATCCGTTGATCCCAAATCCCAATATCCCATCTCTCCCATCCTTCCCATCCCATTAATCACCAACACCTCAAAGACCATCCCATTCCCAATCCCATTCCCATCATTCCCACCATTCCCAGTGCTGCATCAACAGCTCCATCCCGGTGGCTAAGGTGCTCCTGGTCCATGAAATCCCATCCCATCCCCTCCTCCATCCCATCCCAATCCCATTCCAATCCCAATCCCAATCCCACCATTCCCATCCCAATCCCATTCCCATCATTCCCCATTCCCAGTGCTGCATCGACAACTCCAACTCCATCCCAATGGTCCAGCAGCTCCTGGTCCATGAAATCCCACCCCATTTCCCCCTCCATCCCATTCCCAATCCCATTCCCAATCCCATCCCATTCCCAATCCCATTCCCAATCCCAATCCCAATCCCAATCCCATTCCCCATCCCATTCCCCATCCCATTCCCACCATTCCCATCATTCCCCATTCCCAGTGCTGCATCAACAACTCCATCCCGGTGGTCTAGCTGCTCCTGGTCCATGAAATCCCACCCCATTTCCCCCTCCATTCTATCCCATCCCATCCCATTCCATTCCATTCCCAATCCCACCATTCCCATCCCAATCCCATTCCCACCATTCCCACCATTCCCAGTGCTGCATCAACAACTCCATCCCGATGGTCCAGGAGCTCCTGGTCCATGCAATCCCACCCCATTTCCCTCTCCATCCCATTCCCAATCCCATTCCCAATCCCATTCCCACCATTCCCAATCCCATTCCCAATCCCATTCCCACCATTCCCAGTGCTGCATCGACGACTCCATCCCGGTGGTCCAGCTGCTCCTGGATTCCGGCGCCGACGTCAACGCCCGCGACACGGAGCTCTGGACTCCTCTCCACGCCGCCGCCACCTGCGGCCACCTCAGCCTGGTCCAGCTGCTCATCCAACGGTACCTCGGGAACGTCCAGGGGACGGGGATTTGGGATTTGGGGACATCCCGGAGGCCCTGACCCCGGAATTGTCCCCGGCACAGCGGCGCCGACCTGCTGGCGGTGAATTCCGACGGGAACATGCCGTACGACCTCTGCGAGGACGAGGCCACCTTGGATTGCCTGGAAAGCGCCATGGCCGAGCGAGGTGAGGCCCCCGGGGGTGACATTTGGGATCTTGGTGACAATTCTGGCGTCGCTTTGTCACCGATCGCTGCCCCCTGATGTCAAATGCCCCCTGGTGTCACCCCAATCCCCACCAGTGACTCCCAGTGTCACCTCGATCCCCTCCAATGTCACCCAGTGTCATCCCAATGTCCCTGGTGTCGCCCCAAACCCCACCAGTGACACCCCAGTGTCACCCTGATCCCTTTTGGTGTCACCAGGGCCATGGGGACCCTCACCCCAATGTCCCCCAGTGACTCCCAGTGTCACCCCAGTGCCCCCTGGTGTCACCCCAAATCCCCTCCAGTGACTCCCAGTGTCACTCTGATCCACTCTAGTGTCACCCCAACATTCCATGGGAAATCCCAGTGTCACCCCCAAGTCCCCCCAGTGACTCCCAGTGTCACCCTGATCCCCCCCAGTGTCCCCAGTGTCACCCCAATGCCCTCTGGTGTCACCCCAACATTCCATGGGAAATCCCAGTGTCACCCCCAAGTCCCCCCAGTGACACCCAGTGTCACCCCAGTGCCCCCTAGTGTCACCCCAACATTCCACAGGAAATCCCAGTGTCACCCCCAAGTCCCCCCAGTGGCTCCCAGTGTCACCCTGATCCCCCCCAGTGTCCCCAGTGTCACCCCAGTGCCCCCTGGTGTCACCCCAATGCCCCCTGGTGTCACCCTAAATCCCCTCCAGTGACTCCCAGTGTCACCCTGATCCACTCTAGTGTCACCCCAACATTCCACAGGAAATCCTAGTGTCACCCCAGTGGCTCCCAGTGTCACCCCAATCCCTTTGTCACTCTGTCCCCTCCGCAGGGATCACCCAGGAGCGCATCGAGGACGCCCGCGCCGCCACCGAGCGCTCCATGCTCCGGGAAATCCGCGAGCTGCTCCACGCCGGAGCCGACCTGGACACTCCGCGGGGACACGGAGCCACCTTGGTAGGTGACAGCGCCGCCACCGAGGCTGGGCTCGTCCCCAAATGGTGACAATGGTGACATCATTCCGGTCATTCCCCGCAGCTCCACGTGGCGGCCGCCAACGGATACCTGGAAGCGGCGGAGCTGCTGCTGGAGCACCGCGCCAGCACCGATTGCCGGGACGAGGACGGGTGGCAGCCGCTCCACGCCGCCGCCTGTTGGGGACAGGTGTGTCACCTGCGCCGTGGGGACATCCCCGTCCCGCTTTTTTCCCGCTTTTTTTCCCGGTTTTCTAGCGGTTTTTTTCCCGCCAGGTGCCGCTGGTGGAGCTGCTGGTGGCTCACGGCGCCGACCTCACCGCCAAATCCCTGCTGGACGAGACGCCCCTGGGTGGGATTTTTGGGATAAATGGGAGGGTTTTTTGGGATAAATGGGAGGATTTTTTGGGATAAACAGGAGGATTTTTTGGCATAAACGGGAGGGTTTTTTGGGATAAATGGGAGGGATTTTTGGGATAAACAGGAGGGGTTTTTGGGATAAATGGGAGGATTTTTTGGGAAAAACGGGAGGATTTTTTGGGATAAATAGGAAGGTTTTTTGGGATAAACAGGAAGGTTTTTTGGGATAAATGGGAGGGTTTTTTTGGGATAAATGGGAGGGGTTTTTGGGATAAATGGGAGGGGTTTTTGGGATAAACGGGAGGGATTTTTGGGATAAATGGGAGGATTTTTTGGGATAAACGGGAGGAGTTTTCAGGATAAACAGGAGGGTTTTTTGGGATAAATGGGAGGATTTTTTGGGATGAATTGGAGGGTTTTTGGGATAAATGGGAGTGATTTTTTGGGATAAACAGGAAGGTTTTTTAGGATAAATGGTAGAGTTTTTAGGGATAAACGGGAGGTGGTTTTTGGGATAAACAGGAAGGTTTTTTGGGATAAATGGGAGGGTTTTTTTGGGATAAATGGGAGGGGTTTTTGGGATAAATGGGAGGGGTTTTTGGGATAAATGGGAGGGGTTTTTGGGATGAGCGGGAGGATTTTTTTGGATAAATGGGAGGATTTTTTGGGATAAATGGGAGAATTTTTTTGGATAAATGGGAGAATTTTTTGGGATAAATGTGAGAGTTTTTTGGGATAAACAGGAGGAGTTTTTGGGATAAATGGGAGGATTTTTTGGGATAAACAGGAGGGTTTTTTGGGATTAATGGGAGGATTTTTTGGGATAAACAGGAAGGTTTTTTGGCATAAACAGGAAGGTTTTTTGGGATAAACGGGAGAGGTTTTTGGGATAAAAAGGAGGGTTTCTTGGGATAAAGGGGAGGATTTTTTGGGATAAACAGGAAGGTTTTTCAGGATGAACAGGAGGGATTCCCAGATGCCCCTGGGTGGATTTTTTGGGATAAATGTGAGAGATTTTTGGGATAAACAGGAGGGATTCCCAGACACCTCTGCGTGGGTTTTTTGGGATAAACAGGAAGGATTCTGAGATTCCCCCCAGGTGGGATTTTTTGGGATTAATGGGAGGGTTTTTTGAGATAAATGGGAGAATTTTTTGGGATAAATGGGAGAGTTTTTTGGGATAAATGGGAGAGTTTTTTGGGATAAATGGGAGAGTTTTTTGGGATGAACAGGAGGGATTCTGAGACACACCTGGGTGGGTTTTTTGGGATGAACAGGAGGGTTTTTTGGGATAAATGGGAGGGATTCCCAGATGTCCCTGGGTGGGTTTTTCGGGATGAACAGGAAGGATTCTGAGATTCCTTCCAGGTGGGATTTTCGGGATAAATGGGATGATTTTTTGGGATAAATGGGAGAGTTTTTTGGGATAAATGGGAGAGTTTTTTGGGATGAACAGGAAGGATTCTGAGATTCCCCCTAGGTGGGATTTTCGGGATAAATGGGAAGATTTTTTGGGATAAATGGGAGGATTTTTTGGGATAAATGGGAGAGTTTTTTGGGATGAACAGGAGGGATTCTGAGACACACCTTGGTGGGTTTTTTGGGATAAATGGGAGAGTTTTTTGGAATGAACGGGATGGATTCTGAGCCCCTCAGGGCAGGTTTTTCTGGCCAAACGCTACAAATTCAGTGCCACCCGCGTGACACTAAGTGACAATGCCACCCCAGACGTCTGCGGGGACGACGAGGTGCGCGCCAAGCTGCTGGAGCTGAAGCACAAACACGCCGCCGTGCAGAAATCCCAGGAGAAGCACAAATCCCCTCTGCAGCGCCGCACCTCCAGCGCCGGCAGCCGCGGGTGAGTCCCACGCCGTGTCCCCTCGCGGTGACACGGTGACATCTGCGGGTTAGGCAGGTCTGAGTCCCTCATTATGTCACCGTGGAGGTGACATCCGCAGATTCGGTGGCTCTGAGTCCCCCGCGATGTCCCCTCATGGCGACATCTGCGGAGGTGACATCCGCGGATTTGGCAGCTCTGAGTCCCCTGTGATGTCCCCTCGTGGTGACATCTGCGGATTCGGTGGCTCTGAGTCCCCCGCGATGTCCCCTCCTGGTGACACCTGCAAATTTGGCGGCTCTGAGTGCCCCGCGATGTCCCCTCCCGGTGGCATTCACAGAGGTGACATCCACAGATTTGGTGGCTCTGAGTCCCCCATGATGTCCCCTCATGTTGACATCCGCGGATTTGGTGGCTCTGAGTCCCCCGCCACGTCCCCTCCACGGTGACATCTGCGGCTCCGGCGGCTCTGAGTTCCCCGCGATGTCCCCTCCTGGTGACATCCGCAGATTTGGTGGCTCTGAGTCCCCCACGATGTCCCCTCCTGGTGACATCTGCAGATGCGGCGGTTCTGAGTCCCCCGCGATGTCCCCTCCATGGTGACACGGTGACATCCATGGATTTGGTGGCTCTGAGTCCCCCATGATGTCCCCTCGTGGTGACATCCGCGGAGGTGACATCCGCGGATCCGGTGGCTCTGAGTCCCCCGTGATGTCCCCTCCTGGTGACATCCGCGGATTTGGCAGCTCTGAGTCCCCCATGATGTCCCCTCGTGGTGACATCTGCAGAGGTGACATCCGCGAATTTGGTGGCTCCGAGTCCCCCGCCATGTCCCCTCGTGGTGACATCTGCAGATTTGGCAGCTCTGAGTTTCCTGTGATGTCCCCTCGTGGTGATATCTGCGGATTTGGTGACATCCGTGGATTTGGTGGCTCTGAGTCCCTCACGATGTCCCATCCTGGTGACACGGTGACATCCGCGAATTTGGCGGCTCTGAGTCCCCCATGGTGACCCCTCGTGGTGACATCCGCGGAGGTGACATCCGCGGATCCGGTGGCTCTGAGTCCCACACGATGTCACTGCGGAGGTGACATCCACAGATTTGGTGGCTCTGAGTCCCCCGCCATGTCCCCTCGTGGTGACATCCGTGGATTCGGCAGCTCTGAGTCCTTCACGATGTCCCATCCTGGTGACATCCACGGATTCAGTGGCTCTGAGTCCCCCACAATGTCCCCTCCTGGTGACATGGTGACATCCGCGAATTTGGCGGCTCTGAGTCCCCTGTGATGTCCCCTCCCGGTGACATCCGCGGATTTGGCAGCTCTGAGTCCCCTGCGATGTCCCCTCCTGGTGACATCTGCGGCTCCAGCGGCTCTGAGTCCCCCGCGATGTCCCCTCCTGGTGACATCCGCAGATTTGGTGGCTCTGAGTCCCCCGTGATGTCCCCTCTGCGGTGACAGTGACATCCACAAATTTGGTGGCTCTGAGTCCCCCGTCATGTCCCCTTCTGGTGACATCCGCGGATCCAGCAGCTCTGAGTCCCTCACAATGTCCCCTCTGCAGTGACATGGTGACATCTGCGGATTCGGCAGCTCTGAGTCCCCCGCGATGTCCCCTCCATGGTGACATGGTGACATCCATGGATTTGGTGGCTCTGAGTCCCCCATGATGTCCCCTCCTGGTGACATCCGCGGATTTGGCAGCTCTGAGTCCCCCATGATGTCCCCTCGTGGTGACATCTGCAGAGGTGACATCCGCGAATTTGGTGGCTCCGAGTCCCCCGCCATGTCCCCTCGTGGTGACATCCGCACATTTGGCAGCTCTGAGTTTCCTGTGATGTCCCCTCGTGGTGATATCTGCGGATTTGGTGACATCCGTGGATTTGGTGGCTCTGAGTCCCCCACGATGTCCCCTCCTGGTGACACGGTGACATCCGCGAATTTGGCGGCTCTGAGTCCCCCATGGTGACCCCTCCTGGTGACGTCCGCGGAGGTGACATCCGCGGATCCGGTGGCTCTGAGTCCCTCACAATGTCACCGCGGAGGTGACATCCACAGATTTGGTGGCTCTGAGTCCCCCGCGATGTCCCCTCTGTGGTGACACGGTGACATCCGCGGATTCGGCAGCTCTGAGTCCCCTGTGATGTCCCCTCCCGGTGACATCCGTGGATCTGGTGGCTCTGAGTCCCCCGCGATGTCTCCTCCCGGTGACATTCACAGAGGTGACATCCACAGATTTGGTGGCTCTGAGTCCCCCACGATGTCCCCTCCTGGTGACATCCGCAGATGCGGCGGTTCTGAGTCCCCCATGATGTCCCCTCGTGGTGACACGGTGACATCCGCGGATTTGGTGGCTCTGAGTCCCCTGTGATGTCCCCTCATGGTGACATCCGTGGATTTGGTGGCTCTGAGTCCCCCACGATGTCCCCTTGTGGTGACATGGTGACATCCGCGGATCCGGCGGCTCTGAGTCCCCCGCCATGTCCCCTCGCGGTGACATCCGCGGATCCGGCGGCTCTGAGTCCCCTGCCATGTCCCCTCCGTGGTGACATGGTGACATCCGTGGCTCCGGTGGCTCTGAGTCCCTCACAATGTCCCCTTGTGGTGACACGGTGACATCCGCGGTGACATGGTGACATCCGCGGTGACACGGTGACATCGGCGGCTCTGAGGACGGAATTCCCGAATTTCAGGAAGGTGGTGAGGAGGACGAGCGTCTCGGAGCGCTCCAGCCTGTACCGGCGGGAACACGAGCGCGAGGCCATCGTGTGGCAGCGCGGGGGACGAAGGGACAGCGAGGACGACGACAAGGGGACGCCGGAGGTGGCGGAGCTGAGGAGGAGCGGAGGAGCTGGGGTGAGCTTGGGGACAGTTTGGGGACATGGCAGGTGGAGGGGGGTGGGGAGGGTGGCGCTGGGAGGTGCTGGGAGGGGTTTGGGGTGACACCAGGGGGCATCGGGGTGACACAGGGGGACACTGGAGGAGATCCGGGTGGCACTAGGAGTCACTGGAGGGGATTTGGGGTGACACCAGAGGGGATCAGGGTGACACTGGGGGACACTGGAGAGGATCAAGGTGACACTGGGAGTCACTGGAGGGGTTTGGGGTGACACCAGGGGGCACTGGGGTGACACTGGGAGTCACAGGGGGACATTGGGGTGAGGGTCCCCATGGCCCTGGTGACACCAAAGGGGATCAAGGTGACACTGGGAGCCACTGGTGGGGTTTGGGGTGACACCAGGTGGCATTGGGGTGACACTGGCAGATACTGGAGGGGATCAGGGTGGCACTGGGAGTCACTGGGGGACATTGGGGTGAGGGTCCCCATGGCCCTGGTGACACCAAAAGGGGTCAGGGTGACACTGGGAGCCACTGGGGTGACTTGGGGGTGACACTGGGATTTCCCATGGAATGTTGGGGTGACACCAAAAGGGATCAAGGTGACACTGGGAGTAACTGGAGGGGATCAGGGTGACACTGGGAGTCACTGGAGGACATTGGGGTGACATCAGGGGGCATTGGGGTGACACTGGGTGACACTGGGGGGCATTGGGGTGACACTGGGAGTCACTGGGAGAATCAAGGTGACACTGGGGGACACTGGAGCGGATCAAGGTGACACTGGGAGTCACTGGGGGACATTGGGGTGAGGGTCCCCATTGCCCTGGTGACACCAAAAGGGGTCAGGGTGACACTGGGAGTCACTGGTGGGGTTTGGGGTGACACCAGTGGGCATTGAGGTGACACTGGGAGACATGGGAGGGGATCAAGGTGACACTGGGAGTCACTGGGGGGACTTGGGGTGACACTGGGATTTCCTGTGGAATGTTGGGCTGACACCAGAGGGGATCAGGGTGACACTGGGAGTCACTGGGAGAATCAAGGTGACACTGGGAGACACTGGAGGGA
This sequence comes from Lichenostomus cassidix, assembly GCF_008360975.1. Classification (NCBI taxonomy): domain Eukaryota; kingdom Metazoa; phylum Chordata; class Aves; order Passeriformes; family Meliphagidae; genus Lichenostomus; species Lichenostomus cassidix. The sequence goes on along the minus strand of NW_028147998.1, from coordinate 75,928 downwards.
TTTGGGGTGACACTGGGAGTCACTGGGGTGACTTGGGGGTGACACCGGGGGGCATTGGGGTGACACTGGGAGTCACTGGGGGACATTGGGGTCAGGGTCCCCATGGCCCTGGTGACACCAAAAGGGGTCAGGGTGACACTGGGAGTCACTGGGGTGACTTGGGGGTGACACTGGGATTTCCTATGGAATGTTGGGGTGACACCGGGAGAATTTGGGGTGGCACTAGGGGTCACTGGGGGGGATTTGGGGTGACACTGGGAGTCCCCATGGAATGTTGAGGTGACATCAGGGGGGATTTGGAGTGACACTGGGAGTCACTGGTGGGGTTTGGGGTGACACCAGAGGGCATTGGGGTGACACTGGGGGACACTGGGGGACATTGGAGTGACACCAGAGGGGATCAGGGTGACACTGGGGGTCACTGGTGGGGTTTGGGGTGACACCAGGGGGCATTGGGGTGACACTGGGAATCACTGGGGTGACTAGGGGGTGACACTGGGATTTCCCGTGGAATGTTGGGGTGACACCGGGGGACACTGGGGTGGCACTAGGGGTCACTGGGGGGGATTTGGGGTGACACTGGGGGTCACTGGAGGACATTAGGGTGACATCACGGGGCATTGGGGTGACACTGGGGGACACCAGAGGGGATCAGGGTGACACTGGGAGTCACTGGGGGATTTGGGGTGACACCAGAAGGCACTGGGGTGACACTGGGAGTCACTGGGGGACATTGGGATTGAGGGTCCCCATTGCCCTGGTGACATCAGAGGGGATCAGGGTGACACTGGGTGTCACTGGGGGTGGATTTGGGGTGACACTGGGTCATTTGAGTGACACCAGAGGAGATTTGGGGCAACATTGGGGTGGAATCGGTGACACTGGGGACATCGGGGTGACACCGGCGCTCCCTCCACCGACCGGTGCCAAACCCCCCCAGTGTCCCCAGTGTCCCCTCGGTGTCCCCCAACCCCTGTCCCCTTTTCTCTCCCCCCAGGACCTCTCCCCCCCTCCCCCCTCGGAGCCACCTCCCCACCGCAACGGCTCCGCGCTGTCCCCTCGCTGTCCCCAAACCTCCTCGGGTGACAAAAGCCACCCGCACACCCTGGCCGAGCTCAAGCGCCACCGCGCGGCCGCCAAGGCGCAGCGCAGCCGGCCGGACGAACCCCAAAAAAACCCCAAATCCTCCCAAAACCCCCTTGGGGACATCGGGGACACTGGGGACATCCTTGGGGACATCGGGGAGCCACCCCTGCTCCGCCTGACCGCTCCGGCCGAGGAGGCGCCGGCGGAGAAGCAGCGCTGTTGTCACCTGATGTGACATCCCCGGGAGGGTTTTGGGGTGACCTCGAGGGGTTTTGGGGTCACCTCGAGGGTTTTGGGGTCACCCTGAGGGGTTTGGGGTCACCCCGAAGGGTTTGGGGTCACCCCAATGCTCGACGGGTCCTTTCCGAGGGTGGCTTTGTGGCTTTTTTGTCCCTTTTTTGTCCCCAAAACCTCCGGGAAATCGCGACGGTTTTGCACCCAGCGTTGTGTTTGTGGTTTTTTTGGGGTCGGGGGGAGTTTGGGGATCCTAAATACACCCCAAAACTCACACGGGGGGGTCGGGGAGCGCCCCAGATCCATATTTGGGGTTTTGGGATCCCCCAGATCCACACTGGGGAACTCCAGGGACCCCAAATCCACATTTGGGGTTTTGGGATCCCCCAAATCCACACTGAGGGGTTTTAGGATCCCCCAAATCCCCATTGGGAAGTTTTGGGGTCCTCCAAATCCACACTGGGGAAGTTCAGGGACCCCAAATCCATCTGGGAAGTTTTGGGATCCCCCAAATCCACACTGGGGAAGTTCAGGGACCCCAAATCCACATTTGGGGTTTTGGGACCCCAAATCCACACTTAGGAGCTCCAGGGACCCCAAATCCACACTGAGGGGTTTTAGGATCCCAAATCCCCATTGGGAAGTTTTGGGATCCCCAAATCCACATTTGGGGTTTTGGGATCCCAAATCCACACTTGGGAGGTTCAGGGACCCCAAATCCATCTGGGAAGTTTTGAGATCCCCCAAATCCACACTGGGGAAGTTCGGGACCCCCAAATCCACATTTGGGGTTTTGGGATCCCCTAAATCCACACTTGGGAGCTCCAGGGACCCCAAATTCCCATTGGGAAGTTTTGGGATCTCCCAAATCCACACTGGGGAGGTTCAGGAACCCCAAATCCACATTTGGGGTTTTGGGATCCCCCAAATCCACACTGGGGAAGTTCAGGAACCCCAAATCCACACTGGGGTGGTCGGGGATCCCCAAATTCCCACTGGGGACTTTTGGGAACCCCCAAATCCACACTGGGGAGCTCCAGGCACCCCAAATTCCCATTGGGAAGTTTTGGGATCCCCCAAATCCACACTGGGGAAGTTCGGGAACCCCAAATCCACATTTGGGGTTTTTAGGATCCCAAATCCACATTTGGGAGTTTTTGGGACCCCAAATCCATCTGGGAAGTTTTGGGATCCCCTAAATCCACACTGGGGAAGCTCAGAAACCCCAAATCCACACTGAGGAAGTTCGGGTCCCCCAAATCCACATTTGGGGTTTTGGGATCCCCCAAAATCCACACTGGGGTGGTCGAGGATCCCCAAATTCCCACTGAGGAAGTTTCAGGATCCCCAAATCCACATTAGGGTGGTCGGTGATCCCCAAATTCCCATTGGAAAGTTTTGGGATCCCTCAAATCCACATTTGGGGTTTTGGGACCCCCAAAATCCACACTTGGGTGGTCGAAGATCCCCAAATTCCCACTGAGGAACTTTTGGGATCCCCAAATCCACATTTGGGGTTTTGGAATCAACCCCAAACCCACCCCAAACCCCATTACCGGGCGGGGCCGCCCCATCTCCCCACCCTAAATCCCAACCCCGCCCCCCTACAACTTTTGGGGTGGCCCCTCGGCGCCCCCATTCCCCTCCCCTTATAGGGGCGGGGCCCCCCCCAAAAAACCCTAAAACCCTAAACCCTCCCCTCCCCCGCCGCGATCCTATTTCGGGCCCCGCGGCAGCTGCAGGGAAAGGTCAGATCCCGCAGGGGTGACCCTAAAACGCCCTCGGCGACCCCAAAATCCCACCCGAAACCCCAAAACCCACCCCGGGGGGATATGGGGGAGTTGTAGGGGAAGGGTTTGGGGTTTGTTTTTTTTGGGGTTTTTTTTTTTTGGGGCGGCCCCGCGTGCTCGGGGGGGGCTGGAAGGGGTTGATAAGGGGTTTGGGGTTGATAATGGGGTGGGGCGGCCCTATAACCCTGCCGGCGGTGGGGGTTTGGGATTTTGGGGGATTTTGGGGGGATTTTGGGGGATTTAGGGGGGATTTGGGGTTTCTCGGTATTTGGGGTGAAGGGGGCTCGGGGGACCCTCAGTTTTGGGGTTTTTGGGGTTTCTGATGGGGGAATATTTAGGGATTTTAAATAGGGGCTGTGGGGTGATTTTGGGATCTCACTCTACAAGGACTCACTCATTATAGGGTCCTTAATTAGGTCCGTAATTAGGGTGATCCCTAAATTTGGGGTGTGGGGCGATTTTGGGATCCCCCATAACCCGGAAACCCCAACGAGGGTGGTTTATAGGGTCCCTAATAGGGGAAGGGACACCCCAGTGGGGGTTTTATGGGGTTTTTAATGGGGTGGGTCTAAGGGGACCTCTATAGGGTCCCTAATGGGGAGGATTTTATGGGATTTCTACTGCAGAGAGCTCTGGGGGATCTTTAATGGGGTGGGGGTCTATAGGGACCCCCTTGGGGAGACCCTAAAAGGGTCCATGGGGTCCCTAAAAGGGGGGATTTATGGGGTGGGGGTCTATAGGGTCCCTAATGGGGAGGATTTTATGGGATTTGTAATGCGGAGAGCTCTGGGGGATCTTTAATGGGGTGGGGGTCTATAGGGTCCCCCTTGGAGGGTCTTTAGGGGACCCTAAAGAGGTCTATAGGGTCCCTAAAAGGGGCGGTTTATGGGGTGGGGGTCTATAGGGTCCCTAATTTGGGGAGGGGTCCCTGGGGTCCCTAAAAGGGGGATTTATAGGGTGGGGGTCTATAGGATCCCTATAGGGTCCCCTATTTGGGGTGGAGGTCTATGGGGTCCCTAAAAGGGCGGTTTATGGGGTGGAGGTCTATAGGGTCCCCTATTTGGGGAGGGGTCTATAGGGGGTCCTAAAGGGGTCCCTGGGGTCCCTAAAAGGGGGTTTATGGAATGGGGGTCTATAGGGTCCCTAAAAGGGCGGTTTATGGGGTGGAGGTCTATAGGGTCCCTATAGGGGTCTATAGGGTCCCTAAAGGGTAGTTTATGGGGTGGAGGTCTATAGGGTCCCTATAGGGTCGCCTATTTGGGGTGGAGGTCTATAGGGTCCCTAAAAGGGCGGTTTATGGGGTGGAGGTCTATAGGGTCCCTATTTGGGGAGGGGTCTATAGGGTCCCTAAGGGATCCCTGGGGTCCCCAAAAGGGCGGTTTATGGGTTGGGGGGTCTATAGGGTCCCTATAGGGTCCCCAATTTCGGGAGGGGGTCTGTGGGGTCCCTAAAAGGGCGGTTTATGGAATGGAGGTCTATAGGGTCCCCTATTTGGGGTGGGGGTCTATAGGGTCCCTAAGGGGTCCCCAATTTGGGGTGGAGGTCTATGGGGTCCCTAAAAGGGCGGTTTATGGGGTGGAGGTCTATAGGGTCCCCTATTTGGGGAGGGGTCTATAGGGGGTCCTAAAGGGGTCTATAGGGTCCCTAAGGGATCCCTGGGGTCCCCAAAAGGGGGTTTATGGGGTGGAGGTCTATAGGGTCCCTAAAGGGGTCTATGGGGTCCCTAAAAGAGCGGTTTATGGGGTGGAGGTCTATAGGGTCCCCTATTTGGGGTGGAGGTCTATAGGGTCCCTAAAGGGGCAGTTTATGGGGTGGAGGTCTATAGGGTCCCCTATTTGGGGAGGGGTCTTTAGGGGGTCCTAAAGGGGTCTATAGGGTCCCTAAGGGGTCCTTGGGGTCCCTAAAAGAGCGGTTTATGGGGTGGAGGTCTATAGGGTCCCTAAAGGGGTCTATAGGGTCCCTAAAAGGGCGGTTTATGGGGTGGAGGTCCATAGGGTCCCTAAAGGAGTCCCTGGGGTCCCTAAAGGGGCGGTTTATGGGTTGGGGGGTCTATAGGGTCCTTATAGGGTCCCCAATTTGGGGTGGAGGTCTATAGGGTCCCTAAAAGGGTGGTTTATGGGGTGGAGGTCTATAGGGTCCCCTATTGGGAGGGTCTATAGGGTCCCCAATTTGGGGAGGGGTCCATGGGGTCCCTAAAACGGGGATTTATAGGGTGGAGGTCTATAGGATCCCTATAGGGTCGCCTATTTGGGGTGGAGGTCTATAGGGTCCCCTATTTGGGGTGGGGGTCTATAGGGTCCCTAAGAGGTCCATGGGGTCCCTAAAGGGGGATTTATAGGATGGAGGTCTATAGGGTCCCTAAAAGGGCGGTTTATGGGTTGGGGGGTCTATTGGGTCCCTATAGGGTTCCTAAAGGGGTCTATAGGGTCCCTAAAAGGGTCTATAGGGTCCCTAAAGGGGCAGTTTATGGGGTGAGGGTCTATAGGGTCCTTAAAGGGGTCCATGGGGTCCCTAAAAGGGCGGTTTATGGGGTGGAGGTCTATAGGATCCCCTATTTGGGGAGGGGTCTATAGGGTCCCTAAGAGGTCCCTGGGGTCCCTAAAGGGCAGTTTATGGGGTGGGGGTCTATAGGGTCCCTAAAGGGGTCTATGGGGTCCCTAAAAGGGCAGTTTATGGGGTGGAGGTCTATAGGGTCCCTATAGGTCCCTATAAGGTCCCCCAGCGGTGTCCCCAAACCGGAGGATGTCCCATCGGGTCCCCAACAGGGGGATGTCCCTCCTGACCCCCCCGGCCCCGCCCCCTCCGCCGGCAGCCAATCAGCGTCGAGTGGGTGTGGCTTATGGGATGATTGACAGCTGGCGGGTGCGATCAGCGATTGGCGCCGCTGGGGGGCGCTGTAGGCGGTGGGGGGGGGAATTTGGGGACATTTAGGGACATTCGGGGGAGGGGGGGATCTCAGGGGCACCGGGGTCGTGTCCCCACCCTTGACAGTGGCACTCGTGTCCCCTCCCTGTGCCCCACGTGTCCCCAAACCCCCACAATCCCCCTGTCCCCCCGTGTCGCCTGTCCCCAACCCGTGGAGTGCCACCCCCTTCACATGTGCCCACCGTCCCCAGTTCCAGTGTCACTGCCCGGTCCCCGTGCCACCCCTGTCCCCTGTGCCACCCCCTTTTCCTAGTGTCCCTTTCGCGGTGTCACTTGTCACCCATGCCGCTGTCACTGCCCGCTTTTTCCCAATCCCGGTGTCACCCCTTTCCCTGTCCCCGCTGTCCCCGCTGTCCCCTCTGCCATGTCCCCTTCCCCCGTGCCACCCCAGTGTCCCCTTCCCGGTGCCACTTTTTCCCTGTCCCGATGCCATCTGTCCCCATTCCCGCCTTCCCACTGTCCCCTTCCCGGTGCCACCGCCGTGCCCGGTGCCACTTTTCCCCAATCCCGCCGCTCCTTGTCGCCGTCCCCACTGTCCCTTCCCTCTCCCGGTGCCACTTTCTGTCATTTCCCACCCCCTCTCCCGGTGCCACCCCGTCCCGGTGTCCCTGGTGCCACCCCTCCCTGTCCCCTCTACCCTCCCCCGATGTCCCCGGTGCCACCCCCTCCCGGTGTCCCCGGTGCCACCCCGTCCCGGTGTCCCTGATGCCACTCCTTTCCTGTGCCCCCCGCCACGTGCCCTCCCGCTGTCCCCACTGCCCCCTCCCCTCATCCGTTGCCCTTCGCCCGTTGTCGCCCGTTGTCGCCCGTTGTCGCCCGTTGCCCCGAGGCGGCGCCGGTAGCCGCGGCGGCGCGGAGCGGGGAGGAGGAAGAGCAGGGTTGGGGACAATCCCGGGACAGGGCGATCCCCGTCACCCCGTCCCCGCCGCCGGGAGGTGGGTGGGTGGCGGTGTCGCGGTGTCGCCGCGGGGGTGGTGACACCCCGGCGATGCGGGCGCTGAGGGCGCTGTGGGCGCTGCGGCCCCGCAGGCTCCTGGCCATGGCGGCGGCGGCGGCGGCGCAGCTCGGTTCTCCCGGGACGGCCCGGGCCGGCCCGGTGCTCACCCTGGACACCATGAACCCCGCCATCCGCCGCGTCGAGTACGCCGTGCGCGGTCCCATTGTCACCCGAGCCCTGGAGCTCGAGCAGGAGCTGCGCAAGGTAACCGCGACCCTAAAACCCACCGGCGACGGGGGGAAAGGGAAAAGGGGACAGGGAGGAACCGTGCCGGACCGGGATAGCCCGAGCCTGGTGTGGGATGAACTTTTCGGGGTGGGATAAGCACCCCAAAAGCGGGATAAGCACCCCAAAACCGGGATAACCACCCCGAAACCGGGATATCCCCATCCCGCAGTGGGATAACCACCCCAAAACCGGGATAACCACCCCAAAACCGGGATAACCACCCCGAAACCGGGATATCCCCATCCCGCGGTGGGATAACCACCCCAAAACCGGGATAACCACCCCAAAACCGGGATATCCCGATCACGGAGTGGGATAACCTTCCCTAACCGGGATATCCCGATCCCGGTCCGGGATAAACTTCCCGGAGAGGGTTCAGCACCCCAAAAGCGGGATATCCACCCCAAAAGCGGGATAGCCTGATCCCGGACCGGGATAAACTTCCCAGAGAGGGATAACCACCCCAAAACCGGGATAACCACCTCAAAACCGGGATAACCACCCCAAAACTGGGATATCCCGATCCCGGACCGGGAACAGACCCCCGAACCGGGATAACCTTCCCGAACCGGGATAACCCAACCCTGAACCGGGATAACCTTCCCGAACCGGAATATCCCGATCCCAAACCGGGATAACCTTCCCGAACCACGGGATTTCCCCCCAAACCGGGATCCTCCCAAAAAAAGGGTTTTATCCCCCCAAAAAAGGGGGTTTTGGCCCCAAAAAAGGGGATTTTGGCCCCAAAAAAGGGATTTTACCCCCCAGGGCACCCTAAAAAGGCGACTCCTGACCTGGTCACCCCCAAAATCCGGGGATCACCATCAAACCCCCCAAAATCGGGATGTCCCCAGTGTCCCCTCTGTCCCCTCCCCTGTCACTGTCCCCACCTGGGAACTTTCCAGGGTCCCTTTTTGGGGGGGAGGGGGACATCGGGGACACCCCGGTGGGGACGGCGAAGGTGGCAGGGGGGTGACAGCGGTGCCAAGGGGGTGGCAGGGGTGAGGCCAGGTGACAGAGGTGACAGAGGGGACGCGTTCCGGGCGGTGCCACCCTGGGCAGAGTCCGGTCCCGCCGAGATGGCCAAAGTCCGGCGGGAGGTGGCCGCGGTCACCGAGGTTGGGGACACGGCGTTCCGGGGGGGGGTGGGGAAGTCCTTGCTGCCCTGCCAGGCTGTCCCCAAGGTCCCCAAGGTCCCCAAGGTCCCCATTTCCGGGGTTGCCGAGGTCCCCATGTCCCATATCCTCCCAGGACAGGTGACAGGGGGGTGATGCCATTGCAGGGTGGTGTCACCCGTGTCACAGCAGGGCTGTCACTGCGTGGGGACAGGCAGGCCATGACCCGTGACCTGGCCTGTCTCTGTCCCCGTTCCTGTCCCCATTCTTGTCCGCCCCCGCCTCATTCCTGTCCCTGTCCCCACCCTGTCCCTGACTTTGTCCCTGTCCCCATTCCCTTGGCTCCATCCCTGTCCCTGTCCCCATCTCTGTCGCTGTCCCCATCCCTGTTCATGTCCCCTGTCCCCTTCCCTTGTCCCTATCCCTGTCCCTGTCCCTTTACCCCTGTCCCCATGCCTGTCCCTTGTCCCCGTGCTTGTCCCTGTCCCTTTACCCCTGTCCCCATGCCTGTCCCTTGTCCCCATCCCTGCTGTCCTCATCCCCATCCCTGTCCCCTTGTCCCCATCCCCATCCCTGCTGTCCCTGTCCCTGTCCCCGTCCCTGTCCCTATCCCTGTCCCTATCCCTGTCCCTGTCCCTGTCCCTGTCCCTGTCCCTGTCCCTGTCCCTGTCCCTGTCCCTGTCCCTGTCCCTGTCCCCATCCCTGCTGTCCCCATCCCTGCTGTCCCTGTCCCTGTCCCTATCCCTGTCCCTATCCCTGTCCCTGTCCCTGTCCCTGTCCCTGTCCCTGTCCCTGTCCCTGTCCCTGTCCCTGTCCCCATCCCTGCTGTCCCCATCCCTGCTGTCCCTGTCCCTGTCCCTGTCCCCGCAGGGTGTCCCCAAACCCTTCACCGAGGTGATCAAGGCCAACATCGGTGACGCGCACGCCATGGGACAGAAACCCATCACCTTCCTCCGCCAGGTACGGCCACCAGCGCCACCTGCGGGGACATTGCCACCCCCCGGCCGGTGCCACCACCCCCCCCTCCTCTCCTCGTCACCCCCTGTCCCCTCAGGTGACAGCGCTGTGCCTGTGCCCGGAGCTCCTCACGGACCCCAACTTCCCCAGCGACGCCAAGGAGCGCGCCAGGCGACTCCTGGCGGCCTGCGGTGGCCAGAGCGCAGGTCGGTGTCACCTCCCCGCCGGGGACACCCGCTGTGTCGCCTGGCGGTGCCCGTGTCACCCTCGCTGTCCCCTCCTCAGGCTCCTACAGCGCCAGCCCGGGCATCCCGCTGGTGCGGGAGGACGTGGCGCGCTACATCCAACGTCGCGATGGTCTCCCCGCCAAGCCCGACGACATCTTCCTGTCCACCGGTGCCAGCGACGCCATCGTGGTACGGGGACAGCGGGGACAACTGCCACCACCCCCCCCACCCGGGGGACACCGGGCGCGGTGCCACCCCCCGGCCGTTCCCACGGCGGCTGGTGACAAAGGGGCCTTTGTAGCGCTCTTGGCGCTGGCCCCGGGACGGGCAGTGCCCGAGGGGGAGGTGGCACTTGGGGGGGGTGGCGTGTCCTTGGTGTCCCCACGCCCTCCGCGGGGACAGTGCCAACTCCGGGATGAGCTCAGGGTGGGGGTGGCACCGTGCTGTCCCCAAGGCTGTGGGGTGCCCTGTGGTGTCTCGATGGCCGTGGTGTCCTCATGGTCGGTGTTCCCTCGGTGTCCCCGTGTCGCCCAAATGCCACCCCCGTGTCCCCACGGTGTCCCCGTGTTGCTGTCCCCCTCGTTGTCCCCGTGTCCCCAACATCCTGTCCCCATGGCCACTCCAGCCATGTCACAGTGATGTCCCCATGGCCACCCCAACTGTGTTCCCTCACTGTCCCCATGGTCTCTATCTCCATGTCCCCTCACTGTCCCCATGGCCACACAAAATCTGTCCCCATGATGTCCCCACCCCCCGTGACCCCATTGTCCCCATATGGGATGGGGTGGGACACCAACCATGTCCCCATGATGTCCCAATTCCCACCCCAGCCTGTCCCCTCATTTCCCCCACAACATCCCCACGCTGTCCCCATGTCCCCAACCCCACAAAGTCCCCACAAAGTCCCCATTACACCCCCATGTCCCCAACCCCACCCCATCCCCAGCTCACCCCACCTCTCCACCCCCCAGAACATCCTGAAGCTTGATCCCAAAACTGGACTGGGACCCCAAAACTGGACTGGGACCCCAAAACTGGACTGGGATCCCAAAACTGGACTGGGATCAATAGACTGGGATTGGGACTCCAGGACTGAACTGGGACCCCAAAACTAAACTGGGACTGGGACCCCAGGACAACTGGGACCCCAAAACTGGACTGGGACTCCAAGACTAGACTGGGACCCCAAAACTGGACTGGGACTCCAAGACTAGACTGGGACCCCAGGACTGGACTGGGACTGGGACCCCATGACTGGACTGGGATCAACAGACTGGGATTGGGACCCCAGGACTTGAGGTTGGGACCCCAAAACTGGACTGGGATCCATAGACTGGGATTGGGATCCCAAAACTGGACTGGGACCCCAGGACTGGACTGGGATCCACAGACTGGGATTGGGACTCCAGGACTGAACTAGGACCCCAAAACTGAACTGGGACCCCAAAACTGAACTAGGACCCCAAAACTGAACTGGGACCCCAAAACTGGACTGGGATCCCAAAACTGGACTGGGATTGGGACTCCAAGACTGGACTGGGATCAATAGACTGGGATTGGGACTCCATGACTCAACTGGGACCCCAAAACTGGACTGGGACCCCAGGACAACTGGGACCCCAAAACTGGACTGGGACTCCAAGACTAGACTGGGACCCCAAAACTGGACTGGGATTAGGAGCCCAAAACTGGACTGGGATCTCTGGGCTGGACCCCAACCCATCCCCTCATTTCCCCCACAACATCCCCACGCTGCCCCCATATCCCCAACCCCACAAAGTCCCCACAAGGTCCCCATTGTGACCCTAAATCCCCAACCCCACACCATCCCCATCTCACCCCACCTCTCCATCCCCCCAGAGCATCCTGAAGCTTGATCCCAAAATTGGACTGGGACCCCAAAACTGGACTGGGATCCCAAAACTGGACTGGGACCCCAAAACTGGACTGGGACTGGGACTGGGACCCCAAAACTGGACTGGGATCCATATACTGGAATTGGGACTCCAGGACTCAACTGGGACCCCAAAACAGGACTGGGATCAATAGACTGAGATTGGGAGCCCAAAACTGGACTGGGATTAGGACATCAAAAGTGGACTGGGACCCCAAAACTGGACTGGGACCCCAAAACTGGACTGGGACTGGGAGCCCATGACAGGACTGAGATCAACAGATTGGGATTGGGACCCCAAAACTGTACTGGGATCCATAGACTGGGATTGGGACCCCAGGACTTGACTAGGACCCCAAAACTGGACTCGGATTGGGACCCCAAGACTGGTCTGGGACCCCAAAACTGGAGTGGGACCCCAAAACTGGACTGTGATTGAGACCCCAGGACTGAATTGGGATCCATAGACTGGGATTGGGACTCCAGGGCTGGACTGGGATCCCAATACTGGACTGGGACACCGTTACTGGACTGGGACTGGGACACCAAAACTGGACTGGGATTCCCAAAACTGGACTGAGATTGGGACCCCAAGAATGAACTGGGATCCACAGATTGGGATTGGGACACCAAAACTGGACTGGGACTGGGACCCCAGGACTGGACTGGGATCCACAGACTGGGATTGGGACTCCAGGACTGAACTAGGACCCCAAAACTGGACTGGGATCCCAAAACTGGACTGGGATCCCAAAACTGGACTGGGATTGGGACTCCAGGACTGAACTAGGACCCCAAAACTGGACTGGGATCCCAAAACTGGACTGGGACTCCAAGACTGAATTAGGATTCATAGACTGGGATTGGGACCCCATGACTGGACTGGGACCCCAAAACTGGACTGGGATTGGGACTCCAAGACTGGACTGGGGTCAATAGACTGGGATTGGGACTCCACGACTCAACTGGGACCCCAAAACTGGACTGGGACTCCAAGACTAGACTGGGACCCCAAAACTGGACTGGGATTAGGAGCCCAAAACTGGAATGGCATCTCTGGGCTAGACCCCAACCCATCCCCTCATTTCCCCCACAACATCCCCACGCTGCCTCCAGGTCCCCAATCCCACAAAGTCCCCACGAAGTCCCCATTGTGACCCTAAATCCCCAACCCCACACCATCCCCACCTCATCCCCATCTCACCCCGTCTCTCCATCTCCCCAGAACATCCTGAAGCTTCATCCCAAAACTGGACTGGGACCCCAAAACTGGACTGGGATCCCAAAACTGGACTGGGATTGGGACCCCAAAACTGGACTGGGACTGAGACTCCAAAACTGGACTGGGACTGGGATCCCAAAACTGGACTGCAATCCATAGACTGGGATTGGGATCCCAAGACTGGACTGGGATCAATAGACTGGGATTGGGACCCCAGGACTGGACTGGGATCAATAGACTGGGATTGGGACTCCAAGACTCGACTGGGACCCCAAAACTAAACTGGGATTAGGACTCCAAGACTAGACTGGGATCAATAGATTGGGATTGGGACTCCAGGACTCAATTGGGACCCCAAAACTGGACTGGAATCTCTGGGCTTGACCCCAACCCATCCCCTCCTTTCCCCCACAACATCCCCACATTGCCCCCATGTCCCCAACCCCACAAAGTCCCCACAAAGTCCCCATTATGCCCCTACATCCCAACCCCACACCATCCCCACCCCATCCCCACCTCACCCCACCTCTCCGTCCCCCCAGAGCATCCTGAAGCTGCTGGTGGCGGGCTCGGGCTCGTCGCGCACGGGGGTGATGATCCCGATCCCGCAGTACCCGCTGTACTCGGCGGCGCTGGCCGAGCTGGACGCCGTGCAGATCAACTATTACCTGGCCGAGGATCGCTGCTGGGCGCTGGACGTGGCCGAGCTGCGGCGGGCGCTGGCCGAGGGGCGCAAGCGCTGCGCCCCCCGAGTGCTGTGCATCATCAACCCTGGAAATCCCACCGGTAATGGGGATGGGGTGGGGTTGGTGGGGTTGTTTGTGGGGTTTGGGGAGTGGGGTGGGAGCTGTGGGGTGGGATATGTGGGGTGGGGTGGGATGGGATCCGTGGGGTGGGATGTTTGGGATATCTGGGGTGGGATTCACAGGGTGGGATATGTGGGATGAGATTCGTGGGGTGGGATGGCATCCAGGGTTTGGGATATTTGGGATGGGATGGGATGGGATCTGCTGGGTGGGATGTTTGGGATATCTGGGGTGGGATATTTGGGATGGGATCCATGAGGTGGGATGTTTGGGATATCTGGGGTGGGATCTGTGGGGTGGGATGTTTGGGGTGGGATGTGATTCATGGGGTTGGATCCCAATGTTGGAGTGGGACACCTGGAGTGGGATATCTGGGATGGGGTGGGATGGGATTGATGGGATCCACAGGATGGGATATATGGGATATCTGGGATGGGGTATCTAGGGTGGGATTGGACACCTGGGATGGGATGGGATCCATGGGGTGGGATGTTTGGGGTGGGATCCCAGGGTGGACAGGGAACTCAAGGTTGGGACCCCAAGGCTGGACTGGGATCCCAAAACTGGACTGGGATCCATGGACTGGGATCGGGACCCCAAAACTGGACTGGGACCCCAAAACTGGACTGGGATCCCAAAACTCAACTGGGATCACAAAACTGGACTGGGATTGGGAACCCAAAACTGGACTGGGACCCCAAAACTGGACTGGGATCCATGGACTGGGATTGGGAACCCAAAACTGGACTGGGATCCCAAAACTGGACTGGGATCCATGGACTGGGATTGGGAACCCAAAACTGGACTGGGATCCCAAAGCTGGACTGGGATCCATGGACTGGGATTGGGAACCCAAAACTGGACTGGGATCCCAAAACTGGACTGGGATCCATGGACTGGGATTGGGAACCCAAAACTGGACTGGGATCCCAAAGCTGGACTGGGATTGGGACCCCATAACTGGACTGGGATCCCAACGCTGCACTGGGATTGGGATCCCAAGACTTTCCTGGGACCTTGGGACTTTCCTGGGACCCCAAAATTGGACTGGGATCCCAAGACAGAGACACCTGGGCTGGACTGGGACCCCAGTCTGGTGCTGGGCTGACCCCGCTGAGCTCCGGTGTCCCCATGTCCCCTGTCTGTGTCCCCAGGCCAGGTCCAGAGCCGGGAATGCATTGAGGACGTCATCAAGTTCGCCTACGAGGAGAAACTTTTCCTCATGGCCGACGAGGTGGGCGTGTCCCCCAGTCCCTCGTCCCCGGGAAAGTTCCGGAACTCCGGGTGACATCTGGGGATGTCCCCTCCCCACCCAGGTGTACCAGGACAACATCTACGCCAAGGGCTCGGCCTTCCATGCCTTCAAGAAGGTCCTGATGGAGATGGGACCGCCCTACTCGGAGGCGGTGGAGCTGGCCTCCTTCCACTCCATCTCCAAGGGATTCATGGGAGAGTGAGTCCTGAGGTCACCATCCTGGAATTGTCACCTGGGGGGTGGCCAGGGTCCCACGGGGCCGGTGGGATGGAGGATATGGGGGGGATGGAGGGATGGACGTGCCACCACCCCATGGATCTTCTGGGGGTGGGATTGGGGATGCCACCACCCCATGGATCCACTGGAATGGGTCGTGGAGGTGACATCGGATGGGGATGCCACCACCCTGTGGATGTCATGGACTGGGGAGAGAGATGCCACCACCCCACGGACCTTCTGGGGGTGGGATTGGGGATGCCACCACCCCACGGGTGGTGACCCCAATGGGTCATGGAGGTGATGTAGGGATGGAAGTGCCACCACCCCACAGATGTCATGGTTTGAGGTTGGAGGTGACATTGGATGAGGATGCTGTGACTCCATGGATGCCATGTCCCATCCATGGGTTCCCATCACAGGCCTCCCCATCTGTGGACATTTATCTGTGGATCTCATCCATGGAGCCCATCCATGGGTTCCTCTCCATAGGTTCCTATCCATGGATCCCATCCATGGGTTCCTCTCCATAGGTTCCTATCCATGGGTTCCTCTCATGGACCTCAATCCATGGGTCCTTCTCCATTGGTTCTTTCTCCAATGGAGACTCCCATCCATAGATTCCTATCATTGGTTCCCATCCATGGGTTTCATGATGGGTTCCATCCATGGATCTAGGTCCTCATCCATGGATTCCCATCCACAGCTCCCATCCACGGGTTCCATGATAGGTCCCATCCATGGATTCCCGTCCCAGACGCCAATCCATAGATTCCCATCCATGGGTTCCATGATGGGTCCCATCCACAGATCCCATTTCTAGGACTGCCATCCATGGATTCCCATCCATAGCTCCCATCCATGGGTTCCATGATGGGTCCCATCCATGAATTCCCATCAATGGGTCCCATCCATGGATCCCATCTGTAGGTTTTCACCCATGGATTCCCATCCATGGATCCCATCCATGGGTTCCATGATGGGTTCCATCTGTGGATTCCCATCTGTAGGTCCTCATCCGTGGATTCCAATCCCAGACCCCAATCCATGGACTCCCACCCATGGATTCCCATCCACAGCTCCCATCCATGGGTTCCATGATGGGTCCCATCCATGGATTCCCATCCTAGACCCCCATCCATAGATTTCCATCCATGGGGTTCCATGATGGATTCCATCCATGGATCCCATCTAGGTTCTCATCCATGGATTCCCATCCACGGCTCCCATCCATAGATTCCCATCCAGGGGTTCCATGATGGGTCCCACCTGTAGGTTCTCATCTATGGATTCCCATCCATGGATTCCCATCCACGGCTCCCATCCATGGGTTCCATGATGGATTCCCACCCCAGACACCCATCCATGGATTCCCATCCACGGGTTCCATGGATGGGTTCCATCCGTGGGTTCCCATCTGTAGGTTCTCATCCATGGATGCCCAACCACAGCTCCCATCCACGGGTTCCATGATGGGTCCCATCCATGGATTCCCATCCTAGATCCCCATCCATAGGTTCCCATCCATGGGTTCCACGATGGGTTCCATCCATGGATCCCATCTGTAGGTTCTCATCCATGGATTCCCATCCTAGATCCCCATCCATAGCTCCCATCCACGGGTTCCATGATGGATCCCATCCATGGGTCCCATCTCTAGGTTGTCATCCATGGATTCCCATCCACAGCTCCCATCCATGGGTTCCATGATTGCTGTCATCCGTGGGTCCCATCTGTGGGTCCTTCTCCATAGGTTCCTATCCATTAATTCCGTCTATGAATCCCATCCGTGGATTTCTATCCATGGATCCTATCTCTAGGTCTTCATCCATGGATTCCAATCCCTGATTCCCATCCATGGGTCCCTTCTCTAGGTTCTCATCCATGGATTCCATCTGTAGGTTCTCATCCATGGATTCCCATCCTAGATCTCCATCCATAGCTCCCATCCATGGGTTCCATGATGGGTCCCATCCATGAATCCCATCTGTAGGTCCTCGTCCATGGATTCCTGTTCCATATCCTCATCCACAGCTCCCACCCATGGGTTCCATTATGGGTTCCTTCTATCAGTCCCATCTCTAGATCCTCATCCATGGATTCCCAACCACAGCTCCCATCCATGGGTTCCATGATAGATTCCCATCCATGGATTCCCATCCTAGATCCCCATCCATAGAATCCCACCCATGGGTTCCATGATGGGTTCCTTCTATGGATCCCATCTCTAGGTCCTCATCCATGGATTCCCATCTACAGCTCCCATCCATGGATTCCCATCCACAACCCCCACCCATGGGTTCCATGATGGGTTTCTTCTATGGATCCCACCTCTAGGTCCTCATCCATGGATTCCCATCCACAGCTCCCATCCATGGGTTCCATGATGGGTCCCATCCATTAATCCCATCTGTAGGTTCTCATACATGGATTCCCATCTACAGCTCCCATCCATGGATTCCCATCTACAGCTCCCATCCATGGGTTCCATGATAGATTCCCATCCATGGATTCCCATCCTAAATCTCCATCCATAGATTCCCATCCATGGATTCCATGATGGGTCCCGTCCATGAATCCCACCTCTAGGTTCTCATCCATGGATTCCCACCCATGACTCCCATCCATGGATTCCCATCCACAGATTCCCACCCATGGGATCCATGATGGGTCCCATCCATGAATCCCATCTCTAGGTCCTCATCCATGGATTCCCATCCCATATCCCCATCCACAGCTCCCACCCATAGGTTCCATGATGGGTTCCTTCTATGGATCCCACCTCTAGGTCTTCATCCATGGATTCCCATCCCATATCCCCATCCACAGCTCCCACCCATAGGTTCCATGATGGGTTCCTTCTATGGATCCCACCTCTAGGTCTTCATCCATGGATTCCCATCCACAGCTCCCACCCACCCGTTCCATGATGGGTCCCATCCATGGAGTCCCATCTAAGGCTCCCATCCATGAATTCCCATCCCAGACCCTCAGCCATGAATTCCCATCCATGGCTCCCATCCATGGATTCCCACCCATGGATTCCCACCTGCAGCTCCCATCCATGGGTTCCACCATGAACTCCCACCCTGTCTCTCTCCCATTCCCCATTCCCTGCTCCCTCTCCATCCCGGCGGTGCCGATCCCGATCCCGGTGCTGTCCGGCAGGTGTGGCCTGCGGGGTGGCTACGTGGAAGTGGTCAACATGGATCTGGAGGTGAAGGCGCAGCTGTCCAAGCTGGTGTCCGTGCGGCTCTGCCCGCCCGTGCCCGGACAGATGGTCCTGGACGTCGTCATGGATCCGCCCAAGCCTGGAGAGCCGTCCTATGAGCGTTTCCAGGCGGTACGGAGTGATGGGATGGGGTGGGAATGGGATGGGATGGGATGGGATGGGATGGGATTGGGATGGATGGGATGGGATGGGATGGGATGGGATATGGGATGGGATTTGGGATGGGATATGGGATGGGATGGGATTTGGGATGGGGTGGGATGGGATGGTGTGGGTGGGATGGGATCCAGGGATGGGATGGGATGGGGAGGGATGGGTTGGACTGGGATGGGATGGGATGGGATGGGATCCATGGGATGGGATGGGATGATGGGAGGGATGGGATGGGATGGGATGGATGGGATGGGACCATGGGATGATGGGATGGGATTTGGGATGGGATGGGATTTGGGATGGGATCCATGGGATGGGATCCATGGGATGGGATGGGATCGGATGGGATGGGATGGATGGGATGGGATGGGATGGAATTGGATGGGATGGGATGGGATGGGATGGGATGGGATCCATGGGATGGGATGGGATCCATGGGATGGGATGGGTTGGGATTGGGGTGGGGACAGGATGGGATGAGGTTGGGATAGAGAGAGGAACGGGAATGGGATGGGGATGGAATTGGGTGGGATGGGATGGGATGGGATGGGATGGAATGGGATGGGATGGGATGGAATGGGATTGGGATGGGGACAGGATGGGATGGGATGGGATGGGATCCATGGGATGGGATGGGATGGGATCCATGGGATGGGATGGGATGGGATGGGATGGGATGGGATCCATGGGATGGGGTCCATGGGATGGGATCTACGGGAAGGAATGAGCCAGCTTGGAATGTAATGTCCCACCCCGTTCTCCCACAGGAGAAGGAGGCCGTGCTCAACTCCCTGGCGGAAAAGGCTCGGCTGACCCAGGAGATCTTCAACAAAACTCCAGGGATCCACTGCAACCCCGTGCAGGGAGCCATGTACTCCTTCCCACGGATAGACCTCCCGCCCCGCGCCCTGGCCGCCGCCAAGGTCCTCGGGAATGCCGGGATTCCGGCCGGGAAATGTGGGATGGGTGGGATGTGACTGGGATGGATGGGATCCCAACTGGGATGGATGGGATCTGACTGGGAACGGACAGGATCCCAAATGGGAGATGTGGGGATGGATGGGATCTGACTTGGATGGATGGGATCTGACTGGGAAGGATGGGATCTGACTGGGATGGATGGGATCTGACTGGGAAGGATGGGATCTGACTGGGATGGATGGGATCTGAACTGGGAGATGTGGGGATGGATGGAAACCGAACTGGGATATGTGGGGACGGATGGGATCCCAACTGGGATGGATGGGATCCAAACTGGGAATGGACAGGATCTGAACTGGGAGATGTGGGGATGTATGTGATGTGACTGGGAACAGACAGGATCCCAATGGGAATGAACAGGATCCGAACTGGGAGATGTGGGGATGGATGGGATCCGAACTGGGATGGATGGGATCTGAACTGGGAGACGTGGGGATGGATGGGATCCGAACTGGGAGATGTGGGGATAGATGGGATGTGACTGGGATGGATAGGATGTGACTGGGATGGATGGGATCCCAACTGGGAGATGTGGGGATGGATGGGATCCAAACTGGGATGGATGGGATCCAAACTGGGAATGGACAGGATCCCAACTGGGAGATGTGGGGATGGATGGGATCTGACTGGGAACGGAGAGGATCCCAACTGGGAACTGTGGGGATGGATGGGATCCGAACTGAGAGATGTGGGGATGGATGGGATCTGACTGGGATGGATGGGATCCAAACTGGGAGATGTGGAGATGGATGGGATCTGACTGGGAATGGACAGGATCCCAATTGGGAACGGACAGGATCCCAACTGGGAGATGTGGGATGGATGGGATCTGACTGGGATGGATGGGATCTGACTGGGGTGGATGGGATCTGACTGGGATGGATGGGATCTGAACTGGGAGATGTGGGGATGGATGGAAACCGAACTGGGATATGTGGGCATGGATGGGATCCCAACTGGGATGGATGGGATCCAAACTGGGAGTGGACAGGATCCCAACTAGGAGATGTGGAGATGGACGGGATCTAAACTGGGATGGATGGGATCCAAACTGGGAGACGTGGGGATGGATGGGATCTGACTGAGATGGATGGGATCTGACTGGGAATGGACAGGATCCCAACTGGGAGATGTGGGATGGATGGGATCCCAACTGGGATGGATGAGACCTGACTGGGAATGGACAGGATCCCAACTGGGAGATGTGGGGATGGACGGGATCTGACTGGGATGGATGGGATCTGAACTGGGACATGTGGGGATGGGTGGGATTCCAACTGGGATGGATGGGATCTGAACTGGGAGACGTGGGGATGGAGGGGATCCAAACTGGGAACGGACAGGATCTGAACTGGGAGATGTGAGGATGGATGGGATCCCAACTGGGATGGATGGGATCCCAACTGGGATGAATGGGATCTGAACTGGGAGATGTGGGGATGGATGGGATCCAAACTGGGAGATATCCCCATTTTTCCATCCCAATCCCAAATTCCCAGGAGAAGAACCAGGCCCCGGACATGTTCTTCTGCATGAAGCTCCTGGAGGAAACCGGGATCTGTGTCGTCCCGGGAAGTGGCTTCGGACAGCGGGAAGGCACCTTCCACTTCCGGTGGGTTCCCACCCCAGAATTCCCTCTTTTTAGGATCCCCATTCCAAATTATCTGTTCTCAGGATTCCCACCCCAAATTCCCTGTTCCCGCACCCCAAATTCTGTGTTCCCCCACTCCAAATTCCCTCTTCCAACTCAAAGGCAGTCAGGTGCAAATTTTGGGGTTTCGAGATAACAGGAAATTTTGGGGTTTCAGCACCCAACAGAGCACATTGGGTGAATTCGGGGTCCTGGAGGAGGCCTCCTGGTGCCATTCCCAAATTTTTTTCCCAAATTTTTTCCAGGATGACCATCCTGCCGCCCACGGAAAAGCTGAAGATCCTACTGGACAAACTGAGCACTTTCTACACCAAGTTCGTCAAGGAATTCTCCTGAGAAACTCTTCTTAAGGAACGTCACCTCCTGTCACCTCCATGTCACCTCCATGTCACCTCCACGTCACCTCCAGCACTCCCCACCCAACACTTCCCACCCGGCTCTGAGTGCCTTTTTTTTTTGGGGAATTCCGGGGAGTGGAATTCCCAAATTCCGGGGGCAGGTCCCCTCTGGGATGTCACCAGGGGGAGGTGACAATAAAGGACAGTGACAAGCAGTGGCATTTGTGGGGTCACCCATGGGGTGGCCCTGTGTGATTTGGGGTTTTTATGGGATGGAGGGATCGGGGTCAGGAGAATTCCTGCAGGAATTGGGTGTGAAATTGCGTGAGGAGCCGCAGAGCTCGCTGCATGGTTGGCGGTGGCAGCAGCAGGGACAGCCTGGGACAGAGGGAGGGGATGTGGGAGCGGAATCCCAAAATCCCGAAATCCCGATATCCCAAAACCCTGATATCCCAAATGCTGATATCCTGAAATTCCGATATCCCGAAATCCTGATATCCCAAAATCCCCATATCCCGAAATCCCAATATCCCAAAATCCCGGTATCCTGAAATCCCAATATCCCAAAATGCCAACATCCTGAAATTCCAATATCCCAAAACCCCAATATCCCAAAATGCCAACATCCTGAAATTCCAATATCCCAAAATCCTGATATCCCAAAATTCCGATGTCCTGATATGAAACATCCCCACATCCCAAAATCCCAAAATCCCAAAATCCCAACATCCAATGCTCAAAATCCAAAGCCAAACATCCTAAAATCCCGATATCCCAACATCCCAACACCCCAAAATCCATCATCCAACACTCCAAATCCAACACCAAACGTCCCAAAACCATAATATCCAACACCCCAAAATCCTAACATCCAACAATCCCAACATCCAACAATCCCCAAATCCCAACATCCCAAAATCCCCAAAATCCCAACATCCCCATACCCCAATATCCAACATTCCAATACAACAATCCCAATATCCAATGCTCAATATCCAACACCGAACATCCCAAATCCCAACATCCCAAAATCCCCAAATCCCCAATATCCAACATCCCAAAATCCCAACATTCAACATCCCAAAATCCAAACTCCCAACATCCCAACACTCAAAATCCAACATCCCAAAATCCCCAAATCCCAACATCCAACACCTAATGCTCAAAATCCAACACAGAACATCTCAACATCCAACAATCCCAACATCCCAAAATCCCAACATCCAACACCCCAAAATCGCAACATCCCAACATCCCAACAATCCCAAAATCCCAACATCCAACAATCCAAACAATCCCAAAATCCCAACATCCAACAATCCAAACAATCCCAAAATCCCAATATCCCGAAATCCAACATCCCAACACTCCACAATCCAACACCCAACACCCCAAAGTCCCAACACCCAACTCCCCCATCCCACCACCACGCCACCCCAAAACCCCACTCGGTGTCCCCCCGTACCCCAGGTGGCCGTCGCTGTCCCCTCCCATCCCGAAGAGGCTCCCCGGGGTCACCTCCAGCCCCGTGGCCTCCTGCAGCTTCCGGCAGAAGAAGACGTCGGGCTGCAGCCCCAGCGCCTGCCGAGGGCACCGAGCGGCTGGGACACGACGGTGGCACCGCGGGGACAACGGGGTGGCCTTGTCCGGACATCCCCAGTGTCCCCAGGGTGTCCCGTCCCAGAGGGATCCCCACGATCCCACACTGTCCCATGGCCTCAGGATGTCCCACCCCAGAGGGTTCCCCACAATCCTAGAGGGTTCCCCACGTCCCCAAAGTGTCCCATGTCCCCAGGATGTCCTGGACATCCCCATTGTCCAGTGTCCTGGAGAGCCCCATATCCCCAGGATATCCTATATCCCCAGGATATCCCATATCCCCAGGATGTCCCATATACCAAGGATGTCCCATATCCCATCCCATATCCCCATCCCACCCCATATCCCCATCCCATATCCCAGCCCATCCCATATCCCCAGAATGTCCCATGTCCCCAGGATGTCCCACATCCCATCCCATCCCATATCCCATCCCATCCCATATCGATCCCATATCTCATCCCATCCCATATCCCATCCCATATCCCATCCCATATCCCAACCCACCCCATATCCTATCCCATATCCCATCCCACCCCACATCCCCATCCCACCCCATATCCCATCCCATATCCCATCCCATATCCCATCCCACCCCCATCTCACCCCATATCCCATCCCACCCCATATCCCACCCCATATCCCACCCATATCCCACCCCATATCCCATCTAACCCTATATCCCATCCAACCCATATCCCATCCTATATCTCCATCCCATCCCATATCCCATCCCATTCCCATATTCCCATCCATCCCATATCCCATCCCATATCCCATCCCACCCATATCCCACCCCATATCTCCATCCCCATATCCCATCCCATCTCTATATCCCATCCCATACCCCATCCCATATCCCATCCCATATCCCATCCCATATCCCATCCCATATCCCATATCCCATCCCACCCCATATCCCCGCACCCCGCAGTGCCATGTCCCCACTGTCCCCTCTGTCCCCGCTGTCCCCACTGTCCCCACTGTCCCCGCTGTCCCCGCTGTCCCTGCTGTCCCCACCCCAGGTCTCTCCCGTCCCCCCGCGGGGCTCACCCGGGCCTGGCTGCGGGCTCGGGGTGGGATGGGGACGCGGGGGAAGGCACGGGGACCCCCGGCCGGGGGCTGGCAGCGGATCTCGGGGACACGGCCCAGCTCCTCCTGCAGCCGCCGGGCGTTGGCGGCCAGAGCCCGGCACAGCTCCCGGCGGTGCTGCGCGGAGCGGAACCGGGTTGGGGTTGGGGTTGGGATTGGGGTGGGATTGGATTGGGATTGGGATTGGAAATAGAGGATTGGGATTGGGGATTGGGGAGTTGGGATTCGGATTGGGGTTGGAATGGGGATTGGAGGATTGGATTGGGTTGGAGTGGGAATGGGGTGGGGATTGGGATGGAGATTGGGATGGGATTGGGGTTGGGGGTTGGGATTGGGATTGGGGTGGGATTGGGGTTGGGATTGGGATAGGAGTTGGTTTGGGGGTGAGATTGGTAGTGGTATTGGTATTGGGATTGGGATTGGGATTGGGGTAAGGATTGGGATTGGGATTGGGATTGGGATTGGGATTGGGATTGGGGTGGGGATTGGGATTTGGAGTGTGAGATTGGGGTTAGGATTGGGATTGGATTGGGGTTGGGATTGGGGTAGGGGATTGGGATTGGGATGGGATTGGGATTTGGGGTTGGGATGGGGTTGGCACCGGGATTGGGATTGGGGTGGGATTGGGAGTGGGACTGGGATTGGGATTAGGGTGGGATTAGGGTGGGATTGTGATAAAGGGATTGGGATTGGGGAATTGGGATTTGGGATTGGGATTGGGAAAAGGGGATTGGGATTTGGGATTGGGATTTGGGGTTGGATTGGGAAAAGGGGATTGGGGTAGGATTGGGGTGGGATTGGATGGGATTGGAAATAGGGGATTGGGTTGGGATTGGGAAAAGGGGATTGGGATAGGAATTGGGATTGGGGAAAGGGGATTGGGATTGATATTGATACGGAGATTGAGATTGGGATTTGAATTGGAATTGGGATTGGGATTTGGGATTTGGGATTGGCATTGGGATTGGGACGGGGTTTGGTATTGGAGTAGAGATTGGGATTGGGATAGAGGTTGGTTTTGGGGTGAGATTGGTATTGGTTTGGATTGGGATTGGGGTAAGGATTGGGATTAGGGTAAGGATTGGGATTGGGGTGAAGATTGGGATTGGGGTGGGGATTGGGATCGGGGTATTGATTGGGATTTGGGGTTGGGGTGGGATTGGGGTCAGGATGGGATTGGGATTGGGATTGAGATTGATATTGGGATGGGGATTAGGATTGGTGTGGGATTGGGATTGGGGTTGGGATTGGGATTGGGATTGGAGTGGGTTTGGGGTTGGGATTGGAACAGAGGTTGGGATTGGGGTATGGGGTGGGATTGGGGCTGGGGTGGGAGTGGGGTTGGGGTAGGGCTTGGGGTCAGGATGGGATTGGGATTGATATTGGGATTGATATTGGGATGGGGATTGGGGTGGGGTGGAGAAGAGTCCAGGATGGGGATTGGGTTGAGATGGGGATGGGATGGGATGGGATGGGATGGGATAAATTTGGGATGGGAACAGGGTGGGCACAGAACATCCCCCACCTCCTCCATGGCCGCTCCGCCGGGCTCCATGGCCACATCCAGCATCACCTGGCCCAGCACGGGCGGATACACCGAGAGCCCCCAGGTGTGGAAGTTCCTCAGGACGCTCCGGTCGATGTTCACCAGCTCCAGGAATCCCGCCCGGATCCCTCCCCTGGGACACAGCGCCGAGGGAACGGCCAGGATGGGGTCATTCCGGCGGGATCGGGGTTTTTCGGGAATTCCCACTCACCCCGCGATGCCTTTGGACAGGGAGTAGGTGGAGACGAGCTGGACGCTGGTGGCCAGCGGTGTCCCCAGCTCGGCCAGGACGCGCCGGAAGGGGAGGAAGGGACGATCCGGGAGGAAGGCTCGTTCCTGATGGACCTGAGGATGGGGATTGGGATTGGGATTTGGATTGGGATTGGGATTTGGATTGGGATTGGGATTTGGATTGGGATTGGGTTGGGATTGGGATGGGGGTTGGGAGTGGGATTGGGATTGGATTGGGATTGGGATTGGGATTGGATTGGGATCAGGGATTGGGGTTGGATTGGGATTGGGTTGGGATTGGGATTGGGATTGGGATTGGATTGGGATTTGGATTGGATTGGGATTGGGATTGGGTTGGGATTGGGATGGGGGTTGGGAGTGGGATTGGGATTGGATTGGGTTTGGGATTGGGATTGGGATTGGGATTGGGATTGGATTGGGATCAGGGATTGGGGTTGGATTGGGATTGGGTTGGGATTGGATTGGGGTTGGCATTGGGATTGGGATTGGATTGGGTTTGGGATCAGGGATTGGGATTGGGAGTGGGATTGGGATTGGATTGGGATTGGGATCGGGATTGAGATTGGATTGGGATCAGGATTGGATTGGGATTGGGATTGGGATTGGGATCAGGATCAGGATCAGGATCGGGATCGGGATCAGGATCTGGATCGGGATCGGGATCGGGATCGGGATCGCGATTCTGATTGGGATTGGATTGGATTGGTATTGGGATTGAGATTGGGATTGGGATTGGGATCAGGATTGGGACTGGAGTCGGGGTCGGGATTGGGATTGGGATTGGGATTGAGATTGGGATCAGGATTGGGTTTGGGGGGGTCAATCCCTCCCCCTAAAAAAAATTCCCCAAAAAGTTCTCACCCACCTCATCAGCCAGCAGCAGCAGGGACTCCTCGGCTGCCAGCCGGACAATGCTCTCCATGTCCTCCCGGCTGAGGACGTGTCCTGCGGGGACAGGGAAACTGAGGCACGGGATGGGAATGGCTGGGATTCATTGGGAAACTGAGGAACAGGATGGGAATGGATGGAATTCATTGGGAAACTGAGGCACGGGATGGGAATGGCTGGAATTCATTGGGAAACTGAGGCACAGGATGGAAACGAGCAAATCCCAAAAGGAAACTGAGGCAGGGGATGGGAATGATCTGATCCCAAAGGGAAACTGAGGCAGAGGATAGGAGAATAACTTGATCCTAGAGGGAAACTGAGACGCAGGATTGGAATAACCAGATCCCACACGGAAACTGAGGCACAGGATGGGGAATGAGCAAATCCCACAGGGAAACTGAGGCATGGGATGGGTTTATTGTATCCCGAAGGGAAACTGAGGCACAGGATTGGAATAACTGCACCCCACAGGGAAACTGAGGCACAGGATGGGTTTAACTGGAATTCCAAAGGGAAACTGAGGCACGGGATAGGAATAACTGCACCCCACAGGGAAACTGAGGCCCAGGCCGGCCCCACCCCACACTCACCCGTGGGGTCCCCGGGGTTGACCACCCACAGCACCTTGGGCTGGCAGCGGCTCCGCGCTTCCCGCAGCGCCCGGCGGAGCGCGGCCACGTCCGGGGCCCAGCGGTGGGACTCCCGTAGGGGGTACGGGATGGGCACGAGCCCTGCCAGCCCCGCGGCCGCCGGGCACAGCCAGGGACCGGGCACGGGCACCAGCACCCCCGCGGGCAGTTCTGGAGCCGGGGTGGCCACCAGGGACAGCATGTCCTGCGGGGAAAATACGGGATCTGTGCTGGGATCTGTCGTGGGATTCGTCATGGGATCCGGTGCCCATCGCCATATCCCATTTCCCGTCCCCATATCCCATTCCCCATATCCCATTCCCATTCTCCATCCCAGTATCCCATTCTCCCTCCCCATATCCTATTCCCCATTTCCCATTCCCCATCCCCATATCCCATTCCCATATCCCATTTCCCTTATCCCATATCCCATTCCCATATCCCACTCCTATATCCCATTCCCATTCCCCATATCCCATTTCCCCATCCCCATATCCCATTCCCCTTATCCCATATCCCATTCCCATATCCCATTCCCCATTCCCTATTCCCCAATCCCCATTCCCCATACCCCATACCCCATATCCCATTTCCCATCCCCATTTCCCATTGCCATATCCCATCCCCATTCCCCATATCCCATTCCCCATTTCCCATTCCCCATCCCCATATCCCATCCTCATATCCCATATCCCATTCCCCATCCCCATATCCCATTCCCATTCCCATATCCCATTCCCCTTATCCCATTCCCATATCCCATCCCATATCCCATTCTCCATACCCTATCCCCATCCCCATATCCCATTCCCCATCCCCATATCCCATCCCCATATCCCATTCCCCATCCCCATATCCCATCACCATATCCCGTTCCTCATCCCCATCCCCATCCCCATTTCCCATTCCCCATATCCCATCCCCATATCCCATTCCCCATCCCCATATCCCATCCCCATATCCCATTCCCCATCCCATATCCCATCCCCATATCCCATATCCCATATCCCATATCCCATATCCCATATCCCATCCCGTATCCCATATCCCATCCCCATATCCCCCATCTCCATATCCCATCCCCATATCCCATATCCCATCCCCACATCCCATTCCCCATATTCCATATCCCATCCCCATATCCCATTCCCCATCCCCATTCCCCATCCCATATCCCATATCCCATCCCCATATCCCATTCCCCATCCTGTGCCCACCCCATGGCCCATCCATCCCCATCATCACCGCTGTCCCCAGTGCCACCCCAGGCTGTCCCCCGCTGTCCCCTGGCTCACCACCAGCGCGGCCGCGGTGCCTGCGGTGGGCACGACGTTCCGGGGGTCACAGGCGATGCCACCGTCGCGGTGCTCCAGGAACCGCGCCACCCGCGCTGCCACCACGTCCGTCACGTACTCCAGGTTGTAGGCACCTGAGGAGGGGGTGGTGTCCGTGGATTTGGCACTGGAATGTCCTGGGATCTGTCCCCAAATCTGTCCCCAGATCTGTCCCCAAATCTGTCCCCAAATCTGTCCCCAGATCTGGTGCCCATCCCATATCCCATTCCTCACCCATGGTGCCACCCCTGTGCCCATCCTGCATCGCATCTGTCCCCAGATCTGTCCCTGGATCTGTCCTGGGGTCTGGTGACTCCCTGTATCCCATTCCCCATCCCATTCCCAGCATCCCATTTATCCCATTCTCATATCCCATTCCCTGTATCCCATTCCCCATTACCCACTGCATTCCCACCCCATTCTCCGTATGCAATTTATCCCATTCCCCATATCCCATTTATCCCATTCCCTGCATCCCATTTATCCCATTCCCTGAATCCCATTCCCCATCCCATTCCCATATCCCATTCCCATATCCCATTCCCCATATCCCATTTATCCCATTCCCTGAATCCCATTCCCCATATTCCATTTATCCCATTCCCCACCCCATTCCCCATACCCCATTTATCCCATTCCCTGAATCCCATTCCCCATCCCATTCTCATATCCCATTCCCATATCCCATTCCCCATATCCCATTTATCCCATTCCCTGTATCCCATTTATCCCATTCCCCGAATCCCATTCTCCACCCCATTCCCCATATCCCATTCCCATATCCCATTTATCCCATTCCCCACTCCATTCCCACCCCATTCCCGATACCCCATTTATCCCATTCCCACCCCATTTCCCATATCCCATTCCCCATATCCCATTCCCCATCCCATTCCCCAAATCCCATTCCCCATCCCATTCCCATATCCCATTCCCATATCCCATTCCCATATCCCATTCCCCACCCCATTCCCACCCATTCCCCATATCCCATGTATCCCATTCCCCACCTCATTCCCACCCCATATCCCATTCCCCATATCCCATTTATCCCATTTATCCCATATCCCATTTATCCCATATCCCATTTATCCCATTCCCCATATCCCATTCCCCAAATCCCATTCCTGTATCCAATTTTCCATATCCCATTATCCACTGCATTCCACCCCATTCCCCATATCCCATACATCCCATTTATCCCATTTATCCCATTTATCCCATTTATCCCATTTATCCCATACATCCCATTTATCCCATTTATCCCATTTATCCCATTTATCCCATTTATCCCATTCCCCATATCCCATTAATCCCATTTCCCATTAATCCCATTTATCCCAATTCCCAAATCCCCTTAATTTATCCCATTAATCCCACCTGGGCTCCCTCCCTGCAATTCCCGCAGGATCCGTCTGGCGTGTCCCTTGGCCTCCTCGGGAATGTCCCCATTCTCCAGGAGCGCGGGGTAGGCGCAGATGGCGGCCACCTGCGGGGACACAGCTGTCCCCAAGCTCCCGCCACCTCCCGGGACATTCCCACGGGACATTCCATTGGGATATTCCATCGGGAAATTCCTCGGGATATTCCCGTTACCTGCCGCAGGAATTTGGGCGCCTGGCGGCTCTCGGCGTCCTCGGATTGGCGCTCGGTGACATCGGGGATGGCCTTGGGGACAACAGGTGGCGTCACCCCTCTGTCCCCTCCCCGTCCCCAAATCCCAGGGGTGTGTCCAGGAAGGAATTCCGGGATGGGAATGTGGGGACAACGCGGAGGTGGAGAGGGACACAGGGACAGGGGGACCCCTGGAATTTCGGGAATTTTGGGATTCCATAAGTCCTGTGGGACCTGGGTGACCCTGGGGACTCCTGGATGGCCCTGGGGATCCCTGGAATTTTGGGAATTTTGGGATTCCTTGGATCCTGTGGGACCTGGGTGACCCTGGGGACTCCTGGGTGGTCTTGGGGACTCCTGGAACTCTTGGAATTTTGGGATTCCATGGATCCCGTGGGTCCCTGGGTGGCCTTGGGGACCCCTGGAATTTTGGGAATTTTGGGATTCCATAAATCCTGTGGGTCCCTGGGTGGCCTTGGGGACCCCTGGATGGCCCTGGGGATCCCTGGAATTTTGGGAATTTTGGGATTCCTTGGATCCTGTGGGTTCCTGGGTGGCCTTGGGGACTCCTGGGTGGCCTTGGGGACTCCTGGGTGGCCTTGGGGACCCCTGGAACTCCAGGAATTTTGGGATTCCATGGGACCTGGGTCACCCGGAGGACCCCTGGATGGCCTTGGGGACCCCTGGAACTCTTGGAATTTTGGGATTCCATGGATCCCGAGGGACCTGGGTTGCCTTGGGGACCCCTGGGTGGCCTTGGGGACCCCTGGAATTTCGGGAATTTTGGGATTCCATAAATCCTGTGGGTCCCTAGGTGACCCTGGGTGACCTGGGTGGCCTTGGGGACCCCTGGAGTTCCGGGAATTTTGGGATTCCATAAATCCTGTGGGTCCTGGGTGGCCTTGGGGACCCCTGGAATTTCGGGAATTTTGGGACTCCATGGATCCCGTGGGTCCCTGGGTGGCCTTGGGGACCCCTGGAATTTCGGGAATTTTGGGATTCCATAAATCCTGTGGGTCCCTGGGTGGCCCTGGGTGACCTGGGTGGCCTTGGAGACCCCTGGAATTTCGGGAATTTTGGGATTCTGTGGATCCTGTGGGTCCTGGGTGGCCTTGGGGACCCCTGGAATTTCGGGAATTTTGGGATTCCGTGGATCCCGTGGGTCCTGGGTGGCCTTGGGGACCCCTGGCACTCCAGGAATTTTGGGATTCCGCGGATCCCGTGGGTCTCACCGGTGCCAGCTCCTCCTCGATGCCACCGAGCCCCTCCCTCCGCGGTGTCACCGGAGCCGGGGTGACACCGGTGCCCCACGAGGTGCCAAGGGCTGCCATGACCGCAGCGGGATCGGGATCTTTCTTTGGGATCTTTGGGAGAGCTCCGGGTTAATGTTTGGGGTCTGGGTTAATGTTTAGGGCCCGGGTTAATGATTAGGGTCAATGTTTGGGGTCGTGACCCCGCAGCTGCCATGTGCGGCGGGTGACAAGGGGACACCGAGGGGTGCTGGGCACGGGGGGTCCCTGAGTGGTGCCCACCTGGCCCAGGGCTCACCCCGTGCCCAGGGAACTTCCTGCCCCATTTCCCTGCCCCATTTCCAGAGCACTTCCAGCCCCATTTCCTGTCCTATTTCCCCCATTATCCCTTTTCCCACCCCATTTCCAGCCCCATTTCCCCCATAATCCCTTTTCCAACCCCTTTTCCCTGTCCCGTTTCCCACCCCATTCCCAGAGCACTCCCTGCCCCATTTCCCACCTTGTTCCTAGGGCACCCCTTGCCCCATTTCCAGCCCCATTTCTCACCCCATTTCCCCTATAATCCCTTTTCTGGCCCCATTTCCCACCCCATTCCCACATTATCCCATGTCCAGCCCCATTTCCTATCCCATTATCCCATTTCCAGCCCCATTTCCTATCCCATTTCCCACCCCATTTCCCCCATAATCCCATTTCCAGCCCCTTTTCCCAGCAGCATTTCCCGCCCTATTTCCTGCCCCATTCCCCTCACTATCCCTTTTCCAACCCCATTTCCCACCCCATTCCCACATTATCCCATTTCCAGCCCCATTTCCCACCCCATTTCCCACCCCATTTCCCACCCCATTCCCCTCATTATCCCATTTCCCCCACAATCCCATTTCACCCCATTTCCCCCATAATCCCTTTTCCAGCCCCATTTCCCACCCCATTTCCCCCATAATCACATTTCCACCCACCCCCATTTCCCACCCCATTTCCCATCCCATTAGCCCCATTACCCCATAACCCCATTTCCCACCCCATTCCCCCATAATCCCATTTCCAGCCCCATTTCCCACCCCATTTCCAGCCCCATTCCCCTCATTATCCCATTTCCCCTATAATCCCATTTCCACCCCATTCCCCATAATTACATTTCCCACCCCATTTCCCACCCCATTTCCCACCCCATTTCCAGCCCCATTCCCATCCCAATTCCCACCCCATTTCCCCATAATCCATTTCCTCCATTATCCCATGTCCCCCATAATCCCAATTTCCCACCCCATTTCCATAATCCCATTTCCAGCCCCATTTCCCACCCCATTTCCTGCCCATTCCCCCTATAATCCCTTTCTAAACCCCTTTCCTTTCCCATTTTCCCCATAATCCCATTTCCCACCCTATTTCCCCATAACCATTTCAGCCCCAATTGCCACCCCATTTCCACTCCCACCCCCATTCCCCCATAACCCATTTCCCACCCCATTCCCTCAAAATCCCAATTCCCACCCCATTTCCACAATCCCATTTCCACAATCCCATTTCCCCCATAATCCCATTTCCCACCCCATTCCCCCACAATCCCATTCCCATTCCCTTTTCCCCGTTCCGCTCCCCACCCCGCTCCTGTCCCCTCCGCGTCCCTTCCCTGTCGCCTCCCCCTGGCGCTTGGCCACCGCCGCCCTTAGCGCCATGGCGGCCGAGGGGACAGCGGGGACAGCGGGGACAGCGGGGACAGAGGGGACAGAGGGGACAGCAGGGACAGAGGGGACAGAGGGGACAGCGGGGACAGAGGGGACAGCAGGGACAGCGGGGACAGCGGGGACAGAGGGGACAGCGGGGACAGAGGGGACAACAGGGACAGCGGGGACAGCAGTATCACCTCTGGACTGCAGCGGCGGTGACCCTCAGGCCATGGGGAGCCGCTGCCAATCCTGCGCCAGGTACGGGGAATGTCCCCTGGTGTCCCCTATGTCCCACCGGGAATGTCCCCCCGTGTCCCTCCAGTGTCCCACCGGGAATGTCCCCCCGTGTCCCTCCAGTGTCCCACCGGGAATGTCCCCCAGTGTCCCCCATGTCCCACCGGGAATGTCCCCAAGGGAATGTCCCCTGGTGTCCCCCAGGTCCCACCGGGAATGTCCCCCCGGAATGTCACCCCGGGATGTCCCTCGGCAATGTCATCCTAGAATGTCCTCTCGGCAATGTCCCCAGCAATGTCCCCCCGGCAATGTCCCCCCGGCAATGTCCCCCAGGGAATGTCCCCTCGGGAATGTCCCCCAGTGTCCCCCAGCTCCCACCGGGAATGTCCCCACCGGCAATGTCCCCTCTGTCCCCGCAGCTCCCCCCGGGAACGTCCCTCTGCAATGTCCTTCCGGAATGTCCCCTCGGCAATGTCCCCTCGGCAATGTCCCTCCGGAATGTCCCCTCGGCAATGTCCCACCGGGGATATCCCCCAGGGGATGTCCCCCAGGGAATGTGCCCTCGGGAATGTCACCCGGCAGTGTCCCCCTGGGAATGTCCCCCAGGGAATGTCCCCTCCGGAATGTCCCCCCGACAATGTCCCCTGGAATGTCCCCAGCAATGTCCCCAGAAATGTCCCATCGACAATGTCCCCAGGGAATGTCCCACTGGGAATGTCCCCCTGCAACGTCCCCAGGGAATGTCCCCAGCAATGTCCCCCCGAGTGTCCCCCAGGAATGTCCCCCAGGGAACGTCCCTCCAGAATGTCCCCGGCAATGTCCCCCCGGCAATGTCCCCCCAGCAATGTCCCCAGCAATGTCCCCCCGGCAATGTCCCCTCAGCAATGTCCCCCCAGCAATGTCCCCCCAGCAATGTCCCCAGCAATGTCCCCATGGCAATGTTCCCCAGCAATGTCCCCACGGCAATGTCCCCCCAGCAATGTCCCTCAGCAATGTCCCTCAGCAATGTCCCCCAGCAATGTCCCCTCAGCAATGTCCCCAGCAATGTCCCCATGGCAATGTTCCCCAGCAATGTCCCCACGGCAATGTCCCCCAGCAATGTCCCCCCAGCAATGTCCCCCAGCAATGTCCCCTCAGCAATGTCCCCAGCAATGTCCCCCCAGCAATGTCCCCAGCAATGTCCCCAGCAATGTCCCCCAGCAATGTCCCCAGCAATGTCCCCAGCAATGTCCCCAGCAATGTCCCCAGCAATGTCCCCCAGCAATGTCACCACGGCAATATCCCCCAGCAATGTCCCCAGCAATGTCCCTCAGCAATGTCCCCTCGGCAATGTCCCCAGCAATGTCCCCTCAGCAATGTCCCCATGGCAATGTCCCCCCAGCAATATCCCCTCAGCAATGTCCCCAGCAATGTCCCCAGCAATGTCCCCTCAGCAATGTCCCCTCAGCAATGTCCCCACGGCAATGTCCCCTCAGCAATGTCCCCTCAGCAATGTCCCCATGGCAATGTCCCCTCAGCAATGTCCCCTCAGCAATGTCCTCAGCTATGTCCCCGGGTCACTCCCTGTCCCCATTCCCAGATTTTGGCTGCCCGCGCCTTTCCCGAACTTTTGGGATTCTCCTCTCTGCCCGAGGCTGAGCCAGGAGCGTCCTGCGGGGACATCGGGGGGAATGACCCTAAAGGGGTTTTGGGATTGACCCTAAAGGGTTTGGGATCGACCCCAAAGAGGGGTTTGGGGTGGTTGGGATCGACTTTAAAGGGGTTTGGAATCGACCCTAAAGGGTTTGGGGTGATTGGGATCGACCCCAAAAGGGGTTTGGGATCGACCCCAAAGGGCTTGGGATTGACC
Organism: Lichenostomus cassidix; assembly: GCF_008360975.1. Taxonomy (NCBI): domain Eukaryota; kingdom Metazoa; phylum Chordata; class Aves; order Passeriformes; family Meliphagidae; genus Lichenostomus; species Lichenostomus cassidix. Next base: position 40,664 of record NW_028147998.1, on the reverse strand, counting down.
CCAAAGGGATTGGGGTGGTTGGGATCAACCCTAAAGGGTTTGGGGTGTTTGGGGTTGACCCCAAAAACGGGTTTAGGATCGACCCCAAAAAGGGCTTTGGGATTGGCCCTAAAGGGTTTGGGGTGTTTGGGATTGACCCTAAAGGGTTTGGGGTGTTTGGGATTGACCACAAAAGGGCTTTGGGATCGACCCCAAAAGGGGTTTGGGATCGACCCTAAAGGGTTTGGGATCGACCCTAAAAGGGTTTGGGATCGACCCTAAAGGGGTTTGGGGTGTTTGGGATCAACCCTAAAGGGTTTGGGATCGACCCCAAAGGGGTTTGGGGTGTTTGGGATCAAACCCCAAGGGGTTTGGAATTGACCCCAAATGGGGTTTTGGGTGTTTGGGATCGACCCTAAAGGGTTTTGGGGTGTTTGGGATCGACCCTAAAGGGTTTGGGGTGGCTGGGATCGACCCTAAAGGGTTTGGGGTGTTTGGGATTGACCCTAAAGGGTTTGGGGTGGCTGGGATCGACCCTAAAGGGGTTTGGGATTGGCCCTAAAGGGGTTTGGGGTGGTTGGGATTGACCTGAAGGTGTTTGGGATTGACCCTTAAAGGGGTTTGGGATTGGCCCTAAAAGGGTTTGGGGTGGTTGGGATCGACCCTAAAGGGAGTTTGGGGTGTTTGGGATTGACCCTAAAGGGTTTGGGGTGGTTGGGATTGACCCTAAAGGTGTTTGGGATTGGCCCTAAAGGGGTTTGGGATTGGCCCTAAAGGGGTTTGGGGTGGTTGGGATTGACCTGAAGGGGTTTGGGATTGACCCTAAAGGGTTTGGGGTGGTTGGGATTGACCTGAAGGGGTTTGGGATTGACCCTAAAGGGTTTGGGGTGTTTGGGATCGACCCTAAAGGGTTTGGGGTGTTTGGGATAAACCCTAAAGGGTTTGGGGTGTTTGGGATTGACCCCAAAAGGGGTCTGGGATCGACCCCAAAGGGCTTGGGATTGACCCCAAAGGGGTTGGGGTGGTTGGGATCCACCCTAAAGGGTTTGGGGTCTTTGGGATCGACCCCAAAAAGGGCTTTGGGATCGACCCTAAAGGGTTTGGGGTGTTTGGGATTGACCACAAAAGGGCTTTGGGATTGACCACAAAAAGGCTTTGGGATCGACCCCAAAAGGGGTTTGAGATCGACCCTAAAGGGTTTGGGATCGACCCTAAAGGGTTTGGGGTGTTTCAGATCGACTCTAAAGGGGTTTGGGATTGACCCTAAAGGGTTTGGGACCGACCCCGAAAACGGCTTTGGGGTCTTTGGGATCGACCCTAAAGGGGTTGGGGTGTTTGGGATTGACCCTAAAGGGTTTGGGATCGACCCCAAAAAGGCTTTGGGATCGACCCTACAGGGTTTGGGATTGGCCCTAAAGGGGTTTGGGGTGGTTGGGATTGACCCCAAATGGGGTTTTGGGGTATTTGGGATTGACACCAAAAGAGGGTTTGGGCTGTTTGGGATCAACCCTAAAGGGTTTGGGGTGTTTGGGATTGACCCCAGAGGGGTTTGGGGTGTTTGGGATTGACCCTAAAGGGTTTGGGGTGTTTGGGATTGACCTTAAATGGGGTTTGGGGTGTTTGGGATCGACACCAAATAGGTTTGGGTTTTTTAGGATCGACCCCAGAGGGGTTTGGGGTGTTTGGGATAAACCCCAAAGGGGGTTTGGGATTGACCCTAAAGGAGTTTGGGATCGACCCCAAAAAGGGGTTTGGAGTGGTTGGGATCGACTTTAAAGGGGTTTGGGATGGACCCTAAAGGGTTTGGGGTGATTGGGATCGACCCTAAAGGGTTTGGGATCGACCCCAAAAAGGCTTTGGGATCGTCCCTAAAGGGTTTGGGGTCTTTGGGATCGACCCCGAAGGGGGTTTGGGGTGTTTGGGATCAACCCTAAAGGGGTTTTGGGTGTTTGGGATCGACCCCAAAGGGCTTGGGGTGTTTGGGATCGACCCTAAAGGGTTTGGGGTGGCTGGGATTGACCCTAAAGGGGTTTGGGATTGGCCCTAAAGGGGTTTGGGGTGGTTGGGATTGGCCCTAAAGGGTTTGGGGTGGTTGGGATCGACCCTAAAAAGGGGTTTGGGGTGTTTGGGGTCACCCGGGGGTGGAGGAATCCCAGGAGGGGTTGTGGGGGGATTTATGGGGTGTCCCTGATCTGTGGGGTGGCCCCAAATAACCTATGGGGTTCTTGTTTGAGTTATGGGGTTCCTGTTTGAGTTATGGGGTTTCTGAGTTATGGGGTTTCTGAGTTATGGGGTTTCTGAGTTATGGTGTGCCCCCAAACAATATATGGGGTTCCTGTTTGAGTTATGGGGTTTCTCAGTTATGGGGTTTCTGAGTTATGGGGTGTTCTGGATCCATGAGGTGCCCCAAAACAATCTATGGGGTGCCTGCTTGAGTTATGGGGTTTCTGAGTTATGGGGTGTCTGTCTGAGTTATGGGGTGTCCTGGATCCATGGGGTGCCCCAAAGTAATCTATGGGGTTCTTGTTTCAGTTATGGGGTTTCTGAGTTATGGGGTTTCTGAGTTATGGTGTGCCCCCAAACAATCTATGGGGTTCCTGTTTGAGTTATGGGGTTTCTGAGTTATGGGGTTTCTGAGTTATGGGATGTCTGTCTGAATTATGGGGTGTTCTGGATCCATGGGGTGCCCCAAAACAGTATATGGGGTTCCTGTTTGAGTTATGGGGTTCCTGAATTATGGGGTTTCTCAGTTATGGGGTTTCTGAGTTATGGGGTGTTCTGGATCCATGAGGTGCCCCAAAACAATCTATGGGGTGCCTGCTTGAGTTATGGGGTTTCTGAGTTATGGGGTTTCTGAGTTATGGGGTTTCTGAGTTATGGGGTTTCTCAGTTATGGGACACCCCAAAACAATCTATGGGGTTCCTGCTTGAGTTATGGGGTGTCTGTCTGAGTTATGGGGTGTCCCGTATCTGTGGAGTGGCCCCAAATAATGTATGGGGTTCCTGCTTGAGTTATGGGGTTTCTGAGTTATGAGGTTTCTCAGTTATGGGGTTTCTGAGTTATGGGGTTTCTCAATTATGGGATGCCCCAAAACAATCTATGGGGTTCCTGCTTGAGTTATGGGATGTCTGTCTGAGTTATGGGGTGTCCTGGATCCATGGGGTGCCCCAAACAACCTATGGGGTTCTTGTTTCAGTTACGGGGTTTCTGAATTATGGGGTGACCCCAAACAATCGATGGGGTTCCTGTTCGAGTTATGAGGTGTCTGTCTGAGTTATGGGGTTTCTCAGTTATGGGATGCCCCCAATCTATGGGGTGCCTATTTGAGTTATGGGGTTTCTCATTTATGGGGTTCCCATTTAAGTTATGGTATGTCCAGAACAATCTGTGGGGTTCCCATCGGATTTATGAGATGCCCGTTTGATTTACAGGGTTTCTGTTTGATTTATGGGGTTTCCGTTTGATTTATGGGGTTTCTGTTTGATTTATGGGGTGTCTGTTTGATTTATGGGGTGTCTGATTTATGGGGTTTCCGTTTGACTTATGGGGTTTCCGTTTGATTTATGGGGTTTCCGTTTGATTTATGGGGTTTCTGTTTGATTTATGGGGTTTCCGTTTGATTTATAGGGTTTCCATTTGATTTATGGGGTTTCTGTTTGATTTATGGGGTTTCTGTTTGATTTATGGGGTTTCCCTTTGATTTATAGGGTTTCCGTTTGATTTGTGGGGTTTCCGTTTGATTTATGGGGTTTCCGTTTGATTTATGGGGTGTCTGTTTGATTTATGGGGTGTCTGATTTATGGGGTGTCTGATTTACAGGGTTTCTGTTTGATTTATGGGGTTTCTGTTTGATTTATGGGGTTTCCGTTTGATTTGTGGGGTTTCCATTTGATTTATGGGGTTTCCGTTTGATTTATAGGGTTTCCGTTTGATTTATGGGGTATCTGTTTGTCGGGGGTTGAGAATTTCTTCCCATTCCTGTTACCAAGCAACAAATAGTCCGATGTTTAGAGCGATCAAGTCTTTTGTAAAAGACAAAGCTAGGTTTTTGGGCAGGGCACGGTAAGGGAAGAGCCGGCCCTGGGAACACTCTCTCATGGTTCAGACGCTGAGGGGAGAGGATGTCGCTGTTGAGCAGCTAGCAGAGTAATGAAGGCACCAGTTCTCAGTGGCAAGAAGGAATGACCTTTATTGTTTTGATTTCATCACATATATAGAGTTCTCAAAAGTCACCCAGATTGGTCAGTCAGAAGCCTTCCCCCAGGCCTGACTGGCCAGGCCTGCACTGCCCAAGTTCTGGGACACTGTTCCAACAACACCCAAACTTTATTTATAAAACACAAGAATTCTCGTGGGAAAAACCTGTGCTAGCCACAAGAGGCTGCTTATTTTGCTGCTCTTCGCCTTGGACCAGAGCGGATCCAGCTGTGCCCTGTTTTCTTTCCTCTTCTCCTGGCTGGGTGAGCTTTGATTCAATTTTTCTCCCCATGGGGAAGGGCACGTTTCCCCCCTGGGCTGCGTTTTCCTGCAGCTGCTGCCGGGAGAGTCCGGCTGCCTCTGCTGCCTGCCCCTGCCCTCTGCCGCATGAGACCGCGGTGTCTGCTGTGACTGTAGAAATTCTCGCTGGCCGGAGAGAGAGAGAGAGCGCCCGCTCCTGCTGCCCTGTTCTCTCGCTGCCCTGAGCTGTTTTCCGCTGCCCTGAGCTGTTTTCCGCTGCCCTGAGCTGTTTTCCGCTGCCCTGATTTTTTTTCTCAGCTCATTGCAGTTGCCGGACAGTGACCTGACCCTGCGCCACAGCGCCACCTGCAGCCGCTCGGGAGTCATCGCACCTGCCCTGCCCGGCCGGGAGCTCAACAGCGCCCCTGCTGCTTGCAACCGTGATTACACCACACGGGAGAAAGTTCAGCAGCTCACATTATCTGCTGTTTGGTTTTCTGGTTCTAGTTGTGGTTTTGCTATTATTGTTATTGTTTGTTTATAGATACTAGTAAAGAACTGATACTCCTTTTTCCCATACCTTTGCCTGAAAGCCCTTGATTTATTAAATTAAATAATTCGGAGGGAGGAGGGGAAGGAAAATCACATCCTCTGCTCTAGGGGAGGGTTCAGCCTCTCTTGGCAGACACCTGTCTTTCAAACCGAGACAACCTTGAACTGGGAGTGGGGTCCTCAAATTGGGAATAATGGGATCTGGGACTGGGAGTAATGGGATCCCGAACTGGGAATGGGGACCTTGAACTGGGAATGGGATTTAGGAATAATGGGATTCTGAACTGGGAATGGGATCCCGAACTGGGAATGGGATCTGGGAATAATGGGATCCTGAACTGGGAATGGGATTTAGGAATAATGGGATTCTGAACTGGGAATGGGATCCCGAACTGGGAATGGGATCTGGGAATAATGGGATCTTGAACTGGGAATGGGATCTGGGACTGGGAATGGGATCCTGAACTGGGAGTGGGGTCCTTGAACTGGGAATAGGGAACTTTAACTGGGAATGGGATCTGGGAATAATAGGATCCCGAACTGGGAATGGGATCCTCAAACTGGGAATGGGATCTGGGACTGGGAATGGGGTTTGGGAATAATGGGATCCTGAACTGGGAATGGGGACCTTGAGCTGGGAATAATGGGATCCTAAACTGGGAATGGGATCCTGAACTGGGAGTGGTGTCCTCAAATTGGGAATAATGGGATCCCAAACTGGGAGTGGGGACCTTGAACTGGGAATGGGGTCTGGGAATAATGGGATCTTGAACTGGGAATAATGGGATCTTGAACTGGGAATAGGATCCTGAACTGGGAGTGGGGTCCTGAAACTGGGAATGGGATCTGGGACTGGGAATGGGATCCCGAACTGGGAATGGGATCCGGGAATAATGAGATCCCGAACTGGGAATGGGATCCTCAAATTGGAAATGGGATTTGGGAATAGTGGGATCCTGAACTGGGAGTGGGGTCCTGGAACTGGGAATGGGATCCGGGAATAATGAGATCCTGAACTGGGAATGGAGACGATGAAACTGGGAATGGGGATCCTGAACTGGGAGTGAAGACAATGAAACCGGGAATGGGGATCCTGAACTGGGAATGGGGATCCCGAACTGGGAATGGGGATCACATTCCACGTTGATTCCGTTTATTAAAATTTTATTACATTTTATCGGCTAAAATCCCGAGAAAATCTCCATAAAATCCCAATAAAAATCCCCAAAATTCCCGCGAGGAAGTACCGGTGACACTCCTGGAATATTCCAAGGAATATTCTGGAAATTTTTCACCTCCAGGCCAGGATCTCCTCGGTGGCCAGGCGGGACAGGGAGTGGAAATCCAGGGCGAGGTGTCGCCTCCAGAAGCGCCGATCGCGGCCGTAGATCTGCGCCGGGAAACGGGGACTGCCTATGGAAAAATGTTGGGAATTTTAGGGGAAAATCCCCAAAATTTTCTTGTGTGAACTCTGGGATTTGGGATGGAATACAAGCTGGTTTCTTTCCCAGAGCGGTTGGAAAACCAGGATGGGATTAGCGCTTCCCGCTTGGATTGACCCTCTGGAATGGGATTTTCCCAACCATTTCATTCCCAGGCGGATCCCAACCCCAATCCCAATCCAAATCCCAATAAAAATTCCAATCCCAATAAAAATTCCAATCCTAAACCTGATCCCAATTCAATTCCCACTCCTGATCCCAATGCCAATCCCATCCGATCCCGATCCCAACCCCAATCCCAATCCAACCCCAACCCCAATCCCAATCCCGATCTCAACCCCAATCTCGATCCCGATCCCCTTTTCCCAATCCCAATCCTAATCCGAATGCAATCCCAATCCCAATCCCAACCCCAATCCCAAATCGTAATCCAACCCCAATCCGACTCCCAATCCTAATCCAATCCAATCCCAATCCCAATCCAATCCCACTCCCAATCTTAACCCCAATCCCAATCCCAAATTCCAATCCCAACCCCAATCCCAATCCAATCCTAATCCGATCCCAATCCCAATTTTAACCCTAATCCAATCCCAATCCCACTCCCAACCTTAATCCCGATCCCAAATTCCAATCTCAGTCCCAATTCGAACCTCAGTCCCAATCCCAACCACAACCCCAACCCCAATCCTGATCCCAATCCCAAATTCCAATCCCAACCTCAATCCCAATCCCAACCCCAATCCCAAACCAACCTCAACCCCAATCCCAATCCCAACTCCAACCCCAATCCCAATCCCATCCCAACCCCACCTCAGTCCCAATTCCAATTCCAATCCCAATCCCAACCCCAACCCCAATCCTGATCCCAATCCCACCCCAACCCAACCCCAATCCCAACCCCAATCCCAGTTTTGATTCCAACCCCAACCCCAACCCCAATCCCAACCCCAACCCCGATCCCAAATCCCAACTCACCGATCCCATGGAACACCCTGGCGATGGCTCTGCCGGTGAAATCCTCATCCGGATGCGCGGCGAGGAACTTCCGGACGTCGGCGCGGATTTGCTCTTCCCAATCCTTCACCTGCAGATGGAAAAATTTGGGAATTCTCATCCCTTTGCTCTCCCTAATCCCAAAAAAATCCGGGATTTGCTCACTTTCGCCATTTCCCGTTTTTTCTCCTCCTCCTCTTCCTCGTCCTCTCCCTCGGATCCGATCCGATCCCGCCGGAAATATTCCTGGAGAATCTCCTTGAGCTGAGAGCTTCTCCTCTCCTGCTCCTCTTCCGGAGGCTCCGGATGGAAACTTGGGAACGCCACGCTGTGCCCGGGAAATCCACCAATCAGATCCCAGCATTCCGATCCCAACCCCAATCCCAAACCCAAATCCCAATCCCAACCCCGATCCCGAAAAACCGGCAATTTTGGTAAAAAACCGGCAATTTTGGTGAGAAAACCGGCAATTTTGGTGAAAAACCGGCAATTTTGGTGAGAAAAATGGCAATTTTGGTGAGAAAAATGGCAATTTTGGTGAGAAAAATGGCAATTTTGGTGAGAAAAATGGCAATTTTGGCAAAAAACCGGCAATTTGGGTGACCAAACCGGCAATTTTGGTGAGAAAAACCGGGAATCTTGGCGAAAAACCGGCAATTTTGGTGAGAAAACCGGCAATTTTGGCGAGAAAACCGGCAATTTTGGTGAAAAACCGGCAATTTTGGTGAGAAAAATGGCAATTTTGGTGAGAAAAAAGGCAATTTTGGTGAGGAAAAAGGCAATTTTGGTGAGAAAAATGGCAATTTTGGTGAGAAAAATGGCAATTTTGGGGGAAAAACCGGCAATTTTGGCGAAAAACCGGCAATTTTGGCGGAAAAACCGGCAATTTTGGTGAGAAAAATGGCAATTTTGGTGAGAAAAATGGCAATTTTGGTGAAAAAACCGGCAATTTTGGTGAAAAACCGGCAATTTTGGTGAGAAAAATGGCAATTTTGGTGAGAAAAATGGCAATTTTGGCAGAAAACCGGCAATTTTGGTGAGAAAAATGGCAATTTTGGTGAAAAACCGGCAATTTTGGCGAGAAAAATGGCAATTTTGGTGAGAAAAATGGCAATTTTGGTGAAAAAATGGCAATTTTGGTGAGAAAAATGGCAATTTTGGTGAGAAAAATGGCAATTTTGGTGAGAAAAATGGGAATTTTGGTGAGAAAAATGGCAATTTTGGTGAGAAAAATGGCAACTTTGGTGAGAAAAATGGCAATTTTGGTGAGAAAACCGGCAATTTTGGTGATAAAAATGGCAATTTTGGTAAAAATCTGGCAATTTTGGTGATAAAAATGGCAATTTTGGTAAAAATCTGGCAATTTTGGTGAGAAAAATGGCAATTTTGGTGAGAAAAATGGGAATTTTGGTGAGAAAAATGGCGATTTTGGTGAGAAAAATGGCAATTTTGGTGAGAAAAATGGCAATTTTGGTGAGAAAAATGGCAATTTTGGTGAAAAACTGGCAATTTTGGTGAGAAAAATGGCAATTTTGGTGTAAAAATGGCAATTTTGGTGAGAAAAATGGCAATTTTGGTGAGAAAAATGGCAATTTTGGTGAGAAAAACCGGCAATTTTGGTGAAAAACCGGTAATTTTGGTGAGAAAAATGGGAATTTTGGTGAGAAAAATGGCAATTTTGGTGAGAAAAATGGCAATTTTGGTGAGAAAAACCGGCAATTTTGGTGAGAAAACTGGCAATTTTGGTGAGAAAAATGGGAATTTTGGTGAAAAAGTGGCAATTTTGGTGAGAAAACCGGCAATTTTGGTTTTAAAAAATGGGGAATTTTGGCCAAAAAAGGAGGAATTTTGGGGGAAAAAGCAGGAATTGTGGGGGAAATGTTGGGAATGTTGGGGAAATGGAGGTGAATTTTGGTGAAAGGGAGGACATTTTGGGGGAAAAGCAGTTGGGAATTTTGGCCAAAAAACCCGGACTGGAGAGACAAGAAGAAGAAGAAGAAGAAGAAGAAGAAGAAGAAGAAGAAGAAGAAGAAGAAGAAGAAGAAGAAGAAGAAGAAGAAGAAGAAGAAGAAGAAGAAGAAGAATAAGAAGAAGAAGAAGAAGAAGAAGAAGAAGAAGAAGAAGAAGAAGAAGAAGAAGAAGAAGAAGAAGAAGAAGAAGAAGAAGAAGAAGAATAAGAAGAAGAAGAAGAAGAAGAAGAAGAAGAAGAAGAAGAAGAAGAAGAAGAAGAAGAAGAAGAAGAAGAAGAAGAAGAAGAAGAAGAAGAAAAAAAGAAAAAAAGAGTGAATTTGTGAATTTGTGATGTCGGATGTTGGGAGTTTGGGATCGTGGGATTCGGGAATTTTGGGATGTTGGAATTTGAGTGTCGGGATGTTGGGAGTTTGGATTTTGGGACGTTCGCCTTTGGGTTTTGAACACCGGATGTCGGCATTTCGGCATTTCGGCACGTCGGCATTTCGGCATTTGGGGATTCCGCTGCCGGGTCCCCTCCCTCCGTCCCGGGCTGTCCCTGTCCCTGCCGCCGCCGGCGCCGGCCCTGCGGCGAGCTCCGCGGCTCCTCACGCCGTTCCACGCGCGCTTCCCGCGGGAATCCTCCCGGCGGATCCGCCCGGCGTCGATCGGGATCGGCAATTGCCAGAAATCTCCGGGACGGGAGGAAGGACTCTGTCCCGCCCCTGCCCGTCGCGTTCCACGTTGATTCCGTTTATTAAAAACTTTATTACGTTTTATTGGCTAAAATCACGAGAAAATCTCCATAAAATCCCAAGAAAAATCCCCGAAATTCCCGCGAGGAAGTGCCGGTGACACTCCTGGAATATTCCAAGGAATATTCCGGAAGTTTGTCACCTCCAGGCCAGGATCTCCTCGGTGGCCAGGCGGGACAGGGAGTGGAAATCCAGGGCGAGGTGTCGCCTCCAGAAGCGCCGATCGCGGCCGTAGATCTGCGCCGGGAAACGGGGGCTGCCTATGGAAAAATGTTGGGAATTTTAGGGGAAAATCCCCAAAATTTTCTTGTGTGAACTCTGGGATTTGGGATGGAATACAAGCTGGTTTCTTTCCCAGAGCGGTTGGAAAACCAGGATGGGATTAGCGCTTCCCGCTTGGATTGACCCTCTGGAATGGGATTTTCCCAACCATTTCATTCCCAGGCGGATCCCAACCCCAATCCCAATCCAAATCCCAATAAAAATTCCAATCCCAATAAAAATTCCAATCCTAAACCTGATCCCAATTCAATTCCCACTCCTGATCCCAATGCCAATCCCATCCGATCCCGATCCCAACCCCAATCCCAATCCAACCCCAACCCCAATCCCAATCCCGATCTCAACCCCAATCCCAATCCCGATCTCAACCCCAATCTCGATCCTGATCCCCTTTTCCCAATCCCAATCCTAATCCGAATGCAATCCCAATCCCAATCCCAACCCCAATCCCAAATCGTAATCCAACCCCAATCCGACTCCCAATCCTAATCCAATCCAATCCCAATCCCAATCCAATCCCACTCCCAATCTTAACCCCAATCCCAATCCCAAATTCCAATCCCAACCCCAATCCCAATCCAATCCTAATCCGATCCCAATCCCAATTTTAACCCTAATCCAATCCCAATCCCACTCCCAACCTTAATCCCGATCCCAAATTCCAATCTCAGTCCCAATTCGAACCTCAGTCCCAATCCCAACCACAACCCCAACCCCAATCCTGATCCCAATCCCAAATTCCAATCCCAACCTCAATCCCAATCCCAACCCCAATCCCAAACCAACCTCAACCCCAATCCCAATCCCAACTCCAACCCCAATCCCAATCCCATCCCAACCCCACCTCAGTCCCAATTCCAATTCCAATCCCAATCCCAACCCCAACCCCAATCCTGATCCCAATCCCACCCCAACCCAACCCCAATCCCAACCCCAATCCCAGTTTTGATTCCAACCCCAACCCCAACCCCAATCCCAACCCCAACCCCGATCCCAAATCCCAACTCACCGATCCCATGGAACACCCTGGCGATGGCTCTGCCGGTGAAATCCTCATCCGGATGCGCGGCGAGGAACTTCCGGACGTCGGCGCGGATTTGCTCTTCCCAATCCTTCACCTGCAGATGGAAAAATTTGGGAATTCTCATCCCTTTGCTCTCCCTAATCCCAAAAAAATCCGGGATTTGCTCACTTTCGCCATTTCCCGTTTTTTCTCCTCCTCCTCTTCCTCGTCCTCTCCCTCGGATCCGATCCGATCCCGCCGGAAATATTCCTGGAGAATCTCCTTGAGCTGAGAGCTTCTCCTCTCCTGCTCCTCTTCCGGAGGCTCCGGATGGAAACTTGGGAACGCCACGCTGTGCCCGGGAAATCCACCAATCAGATCCCAGCATTCCGATCCCAACCCCAATCCCAAACCCAAATCCCAATCCCAACCCCGATCCCGAAAAACCGGCAATTTTGGTAAAAAACCGGCAATTTTGGTGAGAAAACCGGCAATTTTGGTGAAAAACCGGCAATTTTGGTGAGAAAAATGGCAATTTTGGTGAGAAAAATGGCAATTTTGGTGAGAAAAATGGCAATTTTGGTGAGAAAAATGGCAATTTTGGCAAAAAACCGGCAATTTGGGTGACCAAACCGGCAATTTTGGTGAGAAAAACCGGGAATCTTGGCGAAAAACCGGCAATTTTGGTGAGAAAACCGGCAATTTTGGCGAGAAAACCGGCAATTTTGGTGAAAAACCGGCAATTTTGGTGAGAAAAATGGCAATTTTGGTGAGAAAAAAGGCAATTTTGGTGAGGAAAAAGGCAATTTTGGTGAGAAAAATGGCAATTTTGGTGAGAAAAATGGCAATTTTGGGGGAAAAACCGGCAATTTTGGCGAAAAACCGGCAATTTTGGCGGAAAAACCGGCAATTTTGGTGAGAAAAATGGCAATTTTGGTGAGAAAAATGGCAATTTTGGTGAAAAAACCGGCAATTTTGGTGAAAAACCGGCAATTTTGGTGAGAAAAATGGCAATTTTGGTGAGAAAAATGGCAATTTTGGCAGAAAACCGGCAATTTTGGTGAGAAAAATGGCAATTTTGGTGAAAAACCGGCAATTTTGGCGAGAAAAATGGCAATTTTGGTGAGAAAAATGGCAATTTTGGTGAAAAAATGGCAATTTTGGTGAGAAAAATGGCAATTTTGGTGAGAAAAATGGCAATTTTGGTGAGAAAAATGGGAATTTTGGTGAGAAAAATGGCAATTTTGGTGAGAAAAATGGCAACTTTGGTGAGAAAAATGGCAATTTTGGTGAGAAAACCGGCAATTTTGGTGATAAAAATGGCAATTTTGGTAAAAATCTGGCAATTTTGGTGATAAAAATGGCAATTTTGGTAAAAATCTGGCAATTTTGGTGAGAAAAATGGCAATTTTGGTGAGAAAAATGGGAATTTTGGTGAGAAAAATGGCGATTTTGGTGAGAAAAATGGCAATTTTGGTGAGAAAAATGGCAATTTTGGTGAGAAAAATGGCAATTTTGGTGAAAAACTGGCAATTTTGGTGAGAAAAATGGCAATTTTGGTGTAAAAATGGCAATTTTGGTGAGAAAAATGGCAATTTTGGTGAGAAAAATGGCAATTTTGGTGAGAAAAACCGGCAATTTTGGTGAAAAACCGGTAATTTTGGTGAGAAAAATGGGAATTTTGGTGAGAAAAATGGCAATTTTGGTGAGAAAAATGGCAATTTTGGTGAGAAAAACCGGCAATTTTGGTGAGAAAACTGGCAATTTTGGTGAGAAAAATGGGAATTTTGGTGAAAAAGTGGCAATTTTGGTGAGAAAACCGGCAATTTTGGTTTTAAAAAATGGGGAATTTTGGCCAAAAAAGGAGGAATTTTGGGGGAAAAAGCAGGAATTGTGGGGGAAATGTTGGGAATGTTGGGGAAATGGAGGTGAATTTTGGTGAAAGGGAGGACATTTTGGGGGAAAAGCAGTTGGGAATTTTGGCCAAAAAACCCGGACTGGAGAGACAAGAAGAAGAAGAAGAAGAAGAAGAAGAAGAAGAAGAAGAAGAAGAAGAAGAAGAAGAAGAAGAAGAAGAAGAAGAAGAAGAAGAAGAAGAAGAAGAAGAATAAGAAGAAGAAGAAGAAGAAGAAGAAGAAGAAGAAGAAGAAGAAGAAGAAGAAGAAGAAGAAGAAGAAGAAGAAGAAGAAGAAGAAGAATAAGAAGAAGAAGAAGAAGAAGAAGAAGAAGAAGAAGAAGAAGAAGAAGAAGAAGAAGAAGAAGAAGAAGAAGAAGAAGAAGAAGAAGAAGAAAAAAAGAAAAAAAGAGTGAATTTGTGAATTTGTGATGTCGGATGTTGGGAGTTTGGGATCGTGGGATTCGGGAATTTTGGGATGTTGGAATTTGAGTGTCGGGATGTTGGGAGTTTGGATTTTGGGACGTTCGCCTTTGGGTTTTGAACACCGGATGTCGGCATTTCGGCATTTCGGCACGTCGGCATTTCGGCATTTGGGGATTCCGCTGCCGGGTCCCCTCCCTCCGTCCCGGGCTGTCCCTGTCCCTGCCGCTGCCGGCGCCGGCCCTGCGGCGAGCTCCGCGGCTCCTCACGCCGTTCCACGCGCGCTTCCCGCGGGAATCCTCCCGGCGGATCCGCCCGGCGTCGATCGGGATCGGCAATTGCCAGAAATCTCCGGGACGGGAGGAAGGACTCTGTCCCGCCCCTGCCCGTCACGTTCCACGTTGATTCCGTTTATTAGAAACTTTATTACGTTTTATTGGCTAAAATCACGAGAAAATCTCCATAAAATCCCAAGAAAAATCCCCAAAATTCCCGCGAGGAAGTACCGGTGACGCTCCTGGAATATTCCAAGGAATATTCCGGAAGTTTGTCACCTCCAGGCCAGGATCTCCTCGGTGGCCAGGCGGGACAGGGAGTGGAAATCCAGGGCGAGGTGTCGCCTCCAGAAGCGCCGATCGCGGCCGTAGATCTGCGCCGGGAAACGGGGGCTGCCTGCGGGAAAAAACCGGGAATGAATTGGGAATTTTGGGGGGAAAATCTGCAATTTAGGAGAAAAAATCCCAAATTTAGGGGAGAGATCCCAATTTTTAGGGGAGAAATCTGGAATTTAGGGGGAAAATACGAAATTTAAGGATGGAAATCTCAATTAATCTCAATCCCAATCCCAATCCAACCCCAACCCCAACCCCAACCCCAAACCCCTCACCGATCCCATGGAACACCCTGGCGATGGCTCTGCCGGTGAAATCCTCATCCGGATGCGCGGCGAGGAACTTCCGGACGTCGGCGCGGATTTGCTCTTCCCAATCCTTCACCTGCCGACGGGAAAATTTGGGAATTCTCATCCCTTCGCTCTCCCTCATCCCAAAAAAATCCGGGATTCGCTCACTTTCGCCATTTCCCGTTGTTTCTCCTCCTCCTCTTCCTCGTCGTCTCCCTCGGATCCGATCCGGTCCCGCCGGAAATATTCCTGGAGAATCTCCTTGAGCTGAGAGCTTCTCCTCTCCTGCTCCTCTTCCGGAGGCTCCGGATGGAAACTTGGGAACGCCACGCTGTGCCCGGGAAATCCGCCAATCAGATGCTGGCATCCCAATCCCGATCCCCATCCCCATCCCCATCCCAATCCAATCGCAATTCCAAATCCCAATCCCAACCCCAATCCCGATCCCAATTCCAAATTCCAATTCCAATTCCGATCTCGATCCCAATCCCGATCCCAACCCCAAATCCCAATCCCAACCCCAAATCCCAATCCCAATCCAATCCCAGTGCCAACCCCAATCCCAATCCTGATCCCGATCCCAATCCAATACCAATCCAACCCCAACCTCAATCCCACCCCAGCCCCAAATCCCAATCCCCATCCCGTTCCCCACTCTAACCCCAATTCCAATCCCAATCTCCAAATCAATATCAATCCCAATCCAATCCAATCCAATCCAATCTCAATCCCAATCCCAATCCAAATCCTATCCAATCTAATCCCAATCCCAATCCCAATGCAAATCCCAATCCCAATCCAATCCCAAATCCCAATCCCAATCCCAATCCCACGGAAAATTCCCATTTCCCTCACCTCTGGAAAGCCCGGAAGCACTGCCGGAGCTGCCGGAGCGCGGCCTTTTCCCGGGAAATCGCTCGGCCGTGCAGGAACTCGCAAATGGAATCCAATTCCGGCGGCTCGAGATCTCCGACGGCGCGGAAGTGGAAGGAGAGTTCATGGAATTCCACCAGGATCCCGCTTTTCCTGCCTGCCGGAGAGCCGGGTGGGATTTTCCGTGAAATTCCTGTGGAATTCCCGCTGGATTCCCGTGGAATTCCCGCGAAATTCTTGTGAAACTCCCACAGAATTCTCGCCGGATTCTCTGCCCATGGAATTACCGTTGAATTCCCATGAAATTCCCATGGAATTCTCACGGAATTCCCACTGGATTCCCACAAAATTCCCATGGAATTCCTGCTGGATTCCCGTGGAATTACTGTGGAATTCCCGCAAAATTCCCGCTGGATTCCCGTGAAATTCCCATGAAATTCCCGCTGGATTCCCTGCTGGATTCCCATGGAATTCCCGCCGGATTCCCACAAAATTCCCACACCGGATTCTCCACGAAATTCCCACGAAATTCTCACAAAATTCCCAAAAAATTCCCCAAAAAATCTTCCCGGGAAATCACCTTTCCGGGGATCCCACTGGAGTCGGCTCAGCTCTCGTTTCACCAGCCGAGATTCCCAACCCATGGAGTCGCTCAGGGCGACGACGTCGAATTCCACGGATCCCGGAATTCCCGAAATTCCCGAAATTCCCGAGGGATTCCTCGCCAGGAGAACCGCCAGAGGAGGAGAACTGCCGGGGGGGGAATGGTGGGAAAAAAATGGGAATTTTGGGGGGAAAAAATGGGAATTTTGGGGGGAAAAAATGGGAATTTTGGGGGGAAAGTGGGAATTTGGGGGAAAAAAAGGGAATTCTAGGGGAAAAGAGGAATTTGGGGGGGAAAAAAATGGGAATTTGGGGGAAAAAATGGGAATTTTGGGAAAACCCCGAGATGGGAATGATTGGAATTCCATTGGGATTCAGGAATTTTGGGGGAAAAAATGGGAATTTTGGGGGAAAAAATGGGAAATTTGGGACAAAAAATTGGGAAATTTGGGACAAAAAAAGGGAATTTTGGGAAAACTGCGGGATGGGAATGGATCAATTACCGTCGGAATTCCGGAATTTTGGGGAAAAATTCTGGGAATTCTCACCTCCGGATGGGAATTCCATTGGGAATTTTGGGATTTGGGGAAAAAACCTGGAATTTTGGGGGAAAAATTCTGGGAATTTTGGTGAGAAAAATGGCAATTTTGGTGAAAAATGGCAATTTTGGTAGGAAAAAAGGCAATTTTGGTGAAAAACTAGGAATTTTGGTGAGAAAAATGGCAATTTTGGTGAGAAAAATGGCAATTTTGGTGTAAAAATGGCAATTTTGGTGAAAAACTAGGAATTTTGGTGAGAAAAATGGCAATTTTGGTGAGAAAAACCGGCAATTTTGGTGTAAAAATGGCAATTTTGGTGAAAAACCGGCAATTTTGGTGTAAAAATGGCAATTTTGGTGAGAAAAATGGAGAATTTTGGTGAGAAAAATGGAGAATTTTGGTGAAAAAAAAGGCAATTTTGGTGAGAAAAATGGCAATTTTGGTGAGAAAAATGGCAATTTTGGTGAGAAAAATGGCAATTTTGGTGAAAAAAATGGCAATTTTGGTGAAAAAAAATGGCAATTTTGGTGAAAAACCGGCAACTTTGGTGAGAAAAATGGCAATTTGGGTGAAAAACCGGCAATTTTGGTTTCAAAAAATGGCAATTTTGGTGAGAAACCGGCAATTTTGGTGAAAAAACCGGCAATTTTGGTGAGAAAAATGGCAATTTTGGTGAGAAAAATGGCAATTTTGGCGAGAAAAATGGCAATTTTGGTGAGAAAAATGGCAATTTTGGTGAGAAAAATGGAGAATTTTGGTGAGAAAAATGGCAATTTTGGTGAGAAAAATGGCAATTTTGGTGAAAAAACCGGCAATTTTGGTGAGAAAAATGGCAATTTTGGTGAGAAAAATGGCAATTTTGGTGAAAAAATGGAGAATTTTGGTGAGAAAAATGGCAATTTTGGTGAAAAACCGGCAATTTTGGTGAGAAAAATGGCAATTTTGGTGAGAAAAATGGCAACTTTGGTGAGAAAAATGGCAATTTTGGTGGAAAACCGGCAATTTGGGTGAAAAACCGGCAATTTTGGTTTCAAAAAATGGCAATTTTGGTGAGAAACCGGCAATTTTGGTGAGAAAAATGGCAATTTTGGTGAGGAAAATGGCAATTTTGGTGAGGAAAATGGCAATTTTGGTAAGAAAAACCGGGAATTTTGGTGAGAAAAATGGCAATTTTGGGGGAAAAACCGGCAATTTTGGTGAGAAAAATGGCAATTTTGGTGAGAAAAATCGACAATTTTGGTGAGAAAAATGGGAATTTTGGTGAAAATCTGGCAATTTTGGTGAGAAAAATGGCAATTTTGGTGAGAAAAATGGGCAATTTTGGTGAGAAAAATGGGCAATTTTGGTGAGAAAAATGGCAATTTTGGTGAGAAAAATGGCAATTTTGGTGAGAAAAATGGCAATTTTGGCGAGAAAAATGGCAATTTTGGTGAAAAACCTGCAAATTTGGTGAGAAAAATGGCAATTTTGGTGAGAAAAATGGCAATTTTGGTGAAAAACCTGCAAATTTGGTGAGAAAAATGGCAATGTTGGTGAAAAACCTGCAATTTTGGCGAGAAAAATGGGAATTTTGGTGAGAAAAATGGCAATTTTGGTGAGAAAACTGGGAATTTTGGTGAGAAAAATGCGGAAATTTTGTGAGAAAAATGGCAATTTTGGTGAGAAAAATGGGAATTTTGGTGAAAATCTGGCAATTTTGGTGAGAAAAATGGCAATTTTGGTGAGAAAAATGGGCAATTTTGGTGAGAAAAATGGCAATTTTGGTGAGAAAAATGGCAATTTTGGCGAGAAAAATGGCAATTTTGGTGAAAAACCTGCAAATTTGGTGAGAAAAATGGCAATTTTGGTGAGAAAAATGGCAATTTTGGTGAAAAACCTGCAAATTTGGTGAGAAAAATGGCAATTTTGGTGAGAAAAATGGCAATTTTGGCGAGAAAAATGGCAATTTTGGTGAAAAACCTGCAAATTTGGTGAGAAAAATGGCAATTTTGGTGAGAAAAATGGCAATTTTGGTGAAAAAATGGCAGTTTTGGTGAGAAAAATGGCAATTTTGGTGAGAAAAATGACAATTTTGGTGAGAAAAATGGGAATTTTGGTGAAAAAATGGGAATTTTGGTGAGAAAAATGGCAATTTTGGTGAGAAAAATGGGAATTTTGGTGAGAAAAATGGCAATTTTGGTGAGAAAAATGGCAATTTTGGTAGAAAACCGGCAATTTTGGTGAGAAAAATGGCAATTTTGGTGAACAAGCCGGCAATTTTGGTGATAAAAATGGCAATTTTGGTGAAAAACTGGCAATTTTGGTGAGAAAAATGGCAATTTTGGTGAACAAGCCGGCAATTTTGGTGAAAAAAATGGCAATTTTGGTGAAAAACTGGCAATTTTGGTGAGAAAAATGGCAATTTTGGGGAAAAATTGGGAATTTTGGTGAGAAAAATGGCAATTTTGGTGAGAAAAATGGCAATTTTGGAGAGAAAAATGGCAACTTTGGTGAGAAAAATGGCAATTTTGGTGAACAAGCCGGCAATTTTGGTGAGAAAAATGGCAATTTTGGTGAAAAACTGGCAATTTTGGTGAAAAAAATGGCAATTTTGGGGAAAAATTGGGAATTTTGGTGAGAAAAATGGCAATTTTGGGGAGAAAAATGGCAATTTTGGCGAGAAAAATGGGAATTTTGGTGAAAAAATGGCAATTTTGGTGAGAAAAATGGCAATTTTGGTGAGAAAAATGGCAATTTTGGCGAGAAAAATGGCAATTTTGGTGAAAAACCTGCAAATTTGGTGAGAAAAATGGCAATTTTGGTGAGAAAAATGGCAATTTTGGTGAAAAAATGGCAGTTTTGGTGAGAAAAATGGCAATTTTGGTGAGAAAAATGACAATTTTGGTGAGAAAAATGGGAATTTTGGTGAAAAAATGGGAATTTTGGTGAGAAAAATGGCAATTTTGGTGAGAAAAATGGGAATTTTGGTGAGAAAAATGGCAATTTTGGTGAGAAAAATGGCAATTTTGGTGTAAAAATGGCAATTTTGGTGAAAAATCTGGGAATTTTGGTTTTAAAAAAAGGGGCATTTTGGCAAAAGAAGCAGGAATTTTGGGGGAAAAAGCAGGAATTGTGGGGGAAATGTTGGGAATGTTGGGGAAATGGAGGTGAATTTTGGTGAAAGAGGGGAAATTTTGGGGAAAAAGCAATTGGGAATTTCGGGGAAAACCTGGACTGGAGAGACAAGGAGAAGAAGAAGAAGAAGAAGAAGAAGAAGAAGAAGAAGAAGAAGAAGAAGAAGAAGAAGAAGAAGAAGAAGAAGAAGAAGAAGAAGAAGAAGAAGAAGAAGAAGAAGAAGAAGAAGAAGAAGAAGAAGAAGAAGAAGACGAAGAAGAAGAAGAAGAAGAAGAAGAAGAAGAAGAAGAAGAAGAAGAAAAAAAGAAAAAAAGAGTGAATTTGTGAATTTGTGATGTCGGATGTTGGGAGTTTGGGATCGTGGGATTCGGGAATTTTGGGATGTTGGAATTTGAGTGTCGGGATGTTGGGAGTTTGGATTTTGGGACGTTCGCCTTTGGGTTTTGAACACCGGATGTCGGCATTTCGGCATTTCGGCACGTCGGCATTTCGGCATTTGGGGATTCCGCTGCCGGGTCCCCTCCCTCCGTCCCGGGCTGTCCCTGTCCCTGCCGCTGCCGGCGCCGGCCCTGCGGCGAGCTCCGCGGCTCCTCACGCCGTTCCACGCGCGCTTCCCGCGGGAATCCTCCCGGCGGATCCGCCCGGCGTCGATCGGGATCGGCAATTGCCAGAAATCTCCGGGACGGGAGGAAGGACTCTGTCCCGCCCCTGCCCGTCACGTTCCACGTTGATTCCGTTTATTAGAAACTTTATTACGTTTTATTGGCTAAAATCACGAGAAAATCTCCTGGAGAGAAAAATGGCAATTTTGGTGAGAAAAATGGCAATTTTGGAGAGAAAAATGGCAATTTTGGTGAAAAAAATGGCAATTTTGGTGAGAAAAATGGCAATTTTGGTGAGAAAAATGGCAGTTTTGGTTTCAAAAAATGGCAATTTTGGAGAGAAAAAAAGGGGAATTTTGGTGAGAAAGAAGCAGGAATTTTGGTGGGAAAAAGCAGGAATTGTGGGGGAAATATTGGGAATGTTGGGGAAACGGAGGTGAATTTTGGTGAAAGAGAGGAAATTTTGGGGGAAAAGCAATTGGGAATTTTGGGAGAAACCCGGAAGGGAGAGACAGGAACGAAGAAGAAGAAGAAGAAGAAGAAGAAGAAGAAGAAGAAGAAGAAGAAGAAGAAGAAGAAGAAGAAGAAGAAGAAGAAGAAGAAGAAGAAGAAGAAGAAGAAGAAGAAGAAGAAGAAGAAGAAGAAGAAGAAGAAGAAGAAGAAGAAGAAGAAGAAGAAGAAGAAGAAGAAGAAGAAGAAGAAGAAGAAGAAGAAGAAGAAGAAGAAGAAGAAGAAGAAGAAGAAGAAGAAGAAGAAGAAGAAGAAGAAGAAGAAGAAGAAGAAGAAGAAGAAGAAGAAGAAGAATAAAATCCCAAGAAAAATCCCCAAAATTCCCGCGAGGAAGTACCGGTGACGCTCCTGGAATATTCCAAGGAATATTCCGGAAGTTTGTCACCTCCAGGCCAGGATCTCCTCGGTGGCCAGGCGGGACAGGGAGTGGAAATCCAGGGCGAGGTGTCGCCTCCAGAAGCGCCGATCGCGGCCGTAGATCTGCGCCGGGAAACGGGGGCTGCCTGCGGGAAAAAACCGGGAATGAATTGGGAATTTTGGGGGGAAAATCTGCAATTTAGGAGAAAAAATCCCAAATTTAGGGGAGAGATCCCAATTTTTAGGGGAGAAATCTGGAATTTAGGGGGAAAATACGAAATTTAAGGATGGAAATCTCAATTAATCTCAATCCCAATCCCAATCCAACCCCAACCCCAACCCCAACCCCAAACCCCTCACCGATCCCATGGAACACCCTGGCGATGGCTCTGCCGGTGAAATCCTCATCCGGATGCGCGGCGAGGAACTTCCGGACGTCGGCGCGGATTTGCTCTTCCCAATCCTTCACCTGCCGACGGGAAAATTTGGGAATTCTCATCCCTTCGCTCTCCCTCATCCCAAAAAAATCCGGGATTCGCTCACTTTCGCCATTTCCCGTTGTTTCTCCTCCTCCTCTTCCTCGTCGTCTCCCTCGGATCCGATCCGGTCCCGCCGGAAATATTCCTGGAGAATCTCCTTGAGCTGAGAGCTTCTCCTCTCCTGCTCCTCTTCCGGAGGCTCCGGATGGAAACTTGGGAACGCCACGCTGTGCCCGGGAAATCCGCCAATCAGATGCTGGCATCCCAATCCCGATCCCCATCCCCATCCCCATCCCAATCCAATCGCAATTCCAAATCCCAATCCCAACCCCAATCCCGATCCCAATTCCAAATTCCAATTCCAATTCCGATCTCGATCCCAATCCCGATCCCAACCCCAAATCCCAATCCCAACCCCAAATCCCAATCCCAATCCAATCCCAGTGCCAACCCCAATCCCAATCCTGATCCCGATCCCAATCCAATACCAATCCAACCCCAACCTCAATCCCACCCCAGCCCCAAATCCCAATCCCCATCCCGTTCCCCACTCTAACCCCAATTCCAATCCCAATCTCCAAATCAATATCAATCCCAATCCAATCCAATCCAATCCAATCTCAATCCCAATCCCAATCCAAATCCTATCCAATCTAATCCCAATCCCAATCCCAATGCAAATCCCAATCCCAATCCAATCCCAAATCCCAATCCCAATCCCAATCCCACGGAAAATTCCCATTTCCCTCACCTCTGGAAAGCCCGGAAGCACTGCCGGAGCTGCCGGAGCGCGGCCTTTTCCCGGGAAATCGCTCGGCCGTGCAGGAACTCGCAAATGGAATCCAATTCCGGCGGCTCGAGATCTCCGACGGCGCGGAAGTGGAAGGAGAGTTCATGGAATTCCACCAGGATCCCGCTTTTCCTGCCTGCCGGAGAGCCGGGTGGGATTTTCCGTGAAATTCCTGTGGAATTCCCGCTGGATTCCCGTGGAATTCCCGCGAAATTCTTGTGAAACTCCCACAGAATTCTCGCCGGATTCTCTGCCCATGGAATTACCGTTGAATTCCCATGAAATTCCCATGGAATTCTCACGGAATTCCCACTGGATTCCCACAAAATTCCCATGGAATTCCTGCTGGATTCCCGTGGAATTACTGTGGAATTCCCGCAAAATTCCCGCTGGATTCCCGTGAAATTCCCATGAAATTCCCGCTGGATTCCCTGCTGGATTCCCATGGAATTCCCGCCGGATTCCCACAAAATTCCCACACCGGATTCTCCACGAAATTCCCACGAAATTCTCACAAAATTCCCAAAAAATTCCCCAAAAAATCTTCCCGGGAAATCACCTTTCCGGGGATCCCACTGGAGTCGGCTCAGCTCTCGTTTCACCAGCCGAGATTCCCAACCCATGGAGTCGCTCAGGGCGACGACGTCGAATTCCACGGATCCCGGAATTCCCGAAATTCCCG
>NW_028147998.1:0-12500 GCF_008360975.1 Lichenostomus cassidix | reverse complement strand
ATCTCCATAAAATCCCAAGAAAAATCCCCAAAATTCCCGCGAGGAAGTACCGGTGACGCTCCTGGAATATTCCAAGGAATATTCCGGAAGTTTGTCACCTCCAGGCCAGGATCTCCTCGGTGGCCAGGCGGGACAGGGAGTGGAAATCCAGGGCGAGGTGTCGCCTCCAGAAGCGCCGATCGCGGCCGTAGATCTGCGCCGGGAAACGGGGGCTGCCTGCGGGAAAAAACCGGGAATGAATTGGGAATTTTGGGGGGAAAATCTGCAATTTAGGAGAAAAAATCCCAAATTTAGGGGAGAGATCCCAATTTTTAGGGGAGAAATCTGGAATTTAGGGGGAAAATACGAAATTTAAGGATGGAAATCTCAATTAATCTCAATCCCAATCCCAATCCAACCCCAACCCCAACCCCAACCCCAAACCCCTCACCGATCCCATGGAACACCCTGGCGATGGCTCTGCCGGTGAAATCCTCATCCGGATGCGCGGCGAGGAACTTCCGGACGTCGGCGCGGATTTGCTCTTCCCAATCCTTCACCTGCCGACGGGAAAATTTGGGAATTCTCATCCCTTCGCTCTCCCTCATCCCAAAAAAATCCGGGATTCGCTCACTTTCGCCATTTCCCGTTGTTTCTCCTCCTCCTCTTCCTCGTCGTCTCCCTCGGATCCGATCCGGTCCCGCCGGAAATATTCCTGGAGAATCTCCTTGAGCTGAGAGCTTCTCCTCTCCTGCTCCTCTTCCGGAGGCTCCGGATGGAAACTTGGGAACGCCACGCTGTGCCCGGGAAATCCGCCAATCAGATGCTGGCATCCCAATCCCGATCCCCATCCCCATCCCCATCCCAATCCAATCGCAATTCCAAATCCCAATCCCAACCCCAATCCCAATCCCACGGAAAATTCCCATTTTTCCCTCACCTCTGGAAAGCCCGGAAGCACTGGCGGAGCTGCCGGAGCGCGGCCTTTTCCCGGGAAATCGCTCGGCCGTGCAGGAACTCGCAGACGGAATCCAATTCCGGCGGCTCGAGATCTCCGACGGCGCGGAAGTGGAAGGAGAGTTCATGGAATTCCACCAGGATCCCGCTTTTCCTGCCTGGGGGAGAGACGGGTGGGATTTTCCGTGAAATTCCTGTGGAATTCCCGCTGGATTCCCATGGAATTCCCGCGAAATTCTTGCGAAACTCCCACAGAATTCCCGCCGGATTCTCTGCCCATGGAATTACCGTTGAATTCCCATGAAATTCCCATGGAATTCTCACGGAATTCCCACTGGATTCCCACAAAATTCCCATGGAATTCCTGCTGGATTCCCGTGGAATTACTGTGGAATTCCCGCAAAATTCCCGCTGGATTCCCGTGAAATTCCCATGAAATTCCCGCTGGATTCCCTGCTGGATTCCCATGGAATTCCCGCCGGATTCCCACAAAATTCCCACACCGGATTCTCCACGAAATTCCCACGAAATTCTCACAAAATTCCCAAAAAATTCCCCAAAAAATCTTCCCGGGAAATCACCTTTCCGGGGATCCCACTGGAGTCGGCTGAGCTCTCGTTTCACCAGCCGAGATTCCCAACCCACGGAGTCGCTCAGGGCGACGACGTCGAATTCCACGGATCCCGGAATTCCCGAAATTCCCGAGGGATTCCTCGCCAGGAGAACCGCCAGAGGAGGAGAACTGCCGGGGGGGGAATGGTGGGAAAAAAAAATGGGAATTTTGGGGGAAAAAAAGGAGAATTTTGGGGGAAAAAATAGCAATTTTGGGGAAAAAACAGAATTTCAGGCAAAAAAACTTGGGAATTTGGGGAAAAAAGAAGAATTTGGGGGGAAAAAATGGGGAATTTTGGGGGAAAAAATGGGCATTTGGGGGGAAAAATGGGAATTTTGGGGGAAAAATAGGTATTTTGAGAAAACTGTGGGATGGGAATTCTGGGATTTGGGAAAGAAAATGGGAATTTGGGGGGAAAAAAGGGAAATTTGGGGGAAAAATGGCAATTTTGGTGAGAAAAATGGGGAATTTTGGAGAGAAAAATGGCAATTTTGGTGAGAAAAATGGCAATTTTGGTGAGAAAACCGGCAATTTTGGTGAAAAAAATGGCAATTTTGGTGAGAAAAATGGCAATTTTGGTGAGAAAAATGGCAATTTTGGTGTAAAAATGGGAATTTTGGTGAGAAAAATGGCAATTTTGGTGAGAAAAATGGCAATTTTGGTGAGAAAACCGGCAATTTTGGTGAGAAAAATGGGAATTTTGGTGAGAAAAATGGCAATTTTGGTGAAAAACCGGCAATTTTGGTGAGAAAAATGGCAATTTTGGTGAGAAAAATGGCAATTTTGGCGAGAAAAATGGCAATTTTGGTGAGAAAAATGGCAATTTTGGTGAGAAAAAAGGCAATTTTGGTGAGAAAAATGGCAATTTTGGTGAGAAAAATGGCAATTTTGGTGTAAAAATGGCAATTTTGGTGAAAAACCGGCAATTTTGGTGAAAAAAATGGCAATTTTGGTGAGAAAAATGGCAATTTTGGTGAGAAAAATGGCAATTTTGGTGAGAAAAATGGCAATTTTGGTGAAAAACCGGCAATTTTGGTGAGAAAAGTGGCAATTTTGGTGAGAAAATTGGCAATTTTGGTGAGAAAAATGGCAATTTTGGTGAGAAAAATGGGAATTTTGGTGAGAAAAATGGGAATTTTGGTGAGAAAATGGGAATTTTGGTGAGAAAAATGGGAATTTTGGTGAAAAACCGGCAATTTTGGTGAGAAAACCGGCAATTTTGGTGAGAAAAATGGGAATTTTGGTGAAAAACCGGCAATTTTGGTGAGAAAAATGGCAATTTTGGTGAGAAAAATGGCAATTTTGGTGACAAACCGGCAATTTTGGTGAGAAAAATGGCAATTTTGGTGAGAAAAATGGGCAATTTTGGTGAGAAAACCGGCAATTTTGGTGAAAAACCGGCAATTTTGGTGAAAAATGGCAATTTTGGTGAGAAAAATGGCAATTTTGGTGAGAAAAATGGAGAATTTTGGTGGGAAAAATGGCAATTTTGGTGAGAAAAATGGCAATTTTGGTGAGAAAAATGGCAATTTTGGTGAGAAAAATGGCAATTTTGGTGAGAAAAATGGAGAATTTTGGTGGGAAAAATGGCAATTTTGGTGAGAAAAATGGCAATTTTGGTGAGAAAAATGGCAATTTTGGTGAGAAAAATGGCAATTTTGGTGAGAAAAATGGAGAATTTTGGTGGGAAAAATGGCAATTTTGGTGAGAAAAATGGCAATTTTGGTGAGAAAAATGGCAATTTTGGTGAAAAATGGCAATTTTGGTGAGAAAAATGGCAATTTTGGTGAGAAAAATGGCAATTTTGGTGACAAACCGGCAATTTTGGTGAGAAAAATGGCAATTTTGGTGAGAAAAATGGGCAATTTTGGTGAGAAAAATGGAGAATTTTGGTGAGAAAAATGGCAATTTTGGTGAAAAAAATGGCAATTTTGGTGAGAAAAATGGCAATTTTGGTGAGAAAAATGGCAATTTTGGAGAGAAAAATGGCAATTTTGGTGAAAAAAATGGCAATTTTGGTGAGAAAAATGGGCAATTTTGGTGAGAAAACCGGCAATTTTGGTGAAAAACCGGCAATTTTGGTGAAAAATGGCAAATTTGGTGAGAAAAATGGCAATTTTGGTGAGAAAAATGGAGAATTTTGGTGAGAAAAATGGAGAATTTTGGTGAAAAAAAAGGCAATTTTGGTGAGAAAAATGGCAATTTTGGTGAGAAAAATGGCAATTTTGGTGAGAAAAATGGCAATTTTGGTGAAAAAAATGGCAATTTTGGTGAAAAAAAATGGCAATTTTGGTGAAAAACCGGCAACTTTGGTGAGAAAAATGGCAATTTGGGTGAAAAACCGGCAATTTTGGTTTCAAAAAATGGCAATTTTGGTGAGAAACCGGCAATTTTGGTGAAAAAACCGGCAATTTTGGTGAGAAAAATGGCAATTTTGGTGAGAAAAATGGCAATTTTGGTGACAAACCGGCAATTTTGGTGAGAAAAATGGCAATTTTGGTGAGAAAAATGGGCAATTTTGGTGAGAAAAATGGAGAATTTTGGTGAGAAAAATGGCAATTTTGGTGAAAAAAATGGCAATTTTGGTGAGAAAAATGGCAATTTTGGTGAGAAAAATGGCAATTTTGGAGAGAAAAATGGCAATTTTGGTGAAAAAAATGGCAATTTTGGTGAGAAAAATGGGAATTTTGGTGAGAAAAAAAGGGGAATTTTGGTGAGAAAGAAGCAGGAATTTTGGTGGGAAAAAGCAGGAATTGTGGGGGAAATATTGGGAATGTTGGGGAAACGGAGGTGAATTTTGGTGAAAGAGAGGAAATTTTGGGGGAAAAGCAATTGGGAATTTTGGGAGAAACCCGGAAGGGAGAGACAGGAACGAAGAAGAAGAAGAAGAAGAAGAAGAAGAAGAAGAAGAAGAAGAAGAAGAAGAAGAAGAAGAAGAAGAAGAAGAAGAAGAAGAAGAAGAAGAAGAAGAAAAGAGTGGGAGTGAATTTGTGAATTTGTGATGTTGGATGTTGGGAGTTTGGGATCGTGGGAGTCGGGAATTTTGGGATGTTGGAATTTGAGTGTCGGGATGTTGGGAGTTTGGATTTTGGGACGTTCGCCTCTGGGTTTTGAACACCGGATGTCGGCATTTCGGCATTTCGGGATTCCGCTGCCGGGTCCCCTCCCTCCGTCCCGGGCTGTCCCTGTCCCTGCCGCTGCCGGCGCCGGCCCTGCGGCGAGCTCCGCGGCTCCTCACGCCGTTCCACGCGCGCTTCCCGCGGGAATCCTCCCGGCGGATCCGCCCGGCACCGATCGGGATCGGCAATTGCCAGAAATCTCCGGGACGGGAGGAAGGACTCTGTCCCGCCCCTGCCCGTCACGTTCCACGTTGATTCCGTTTATTAAAACTTTATTACGTTTTATTGGCTAAAATCCCGAGAAAACCCGAAGAAAGCTCCCCGAAATTCCCGCGAGGAAGTGCCGGTGACGCTCCTGGAATATCGCAAGGAATATTCCGGAAGTTTGTCACCTCCAGGCCAGGATCTCCTCGGTGGCCAGGCGGGACAGGGAGTGGAAATCCAGGGCGAGGTGTCGCCTCCAGAAGCGCCGATCGCGGCCGTAGATCTGCGCCGGGAAACGGGGGCTGCCTGCGGGAAAATGTTGGGAATTTTAGGGGAAAATCCCCAAAATTTTCTTGTGTGAACTCTGGGATTTGGGATGGAATCCAAGCTGGTTTCTTTCCCAGAGCGGTTGGAAAACCAGGATGGGATTAGCGCTTCCCGCTTGGATTGACCCTCTGGAATGGGATTTTCCCAACCATTTCATTCCCAGGCGGATCCCAACCCCAATCCCAATCCAAATCCCAATAAAAATTCCAATCCCAATAAAAATTCCAATCCTAAACCTGATCCCAATTCAATTCCCACTCCTGATCCCAATGCCAATCCCATCCGATCCCGATCCCAACCCCAATCCCAATCCAACCCCAACCCCAATCCCAATCCCGATCTCAACCCCAATCCCAATCCCGATCTCAACCCCAATCTCGATCCTGATCCCCTTTTCCCAATCCCAATCCTAATCCGAATGCAATCCCAATCCCAATCCCAACCCCAATCCCAAATCGTAATCCAACCCCAATCCGACTCCCAATCCTAATCCAATCCAATCCCAATCCCAATCCAATCCCACTCCCAATCTTAACCCCAATCCCAATCCCAAATTCCAATCCCAACTCCAACCCCAATCCGATCTCAATCCCAATCTTAACCCCAATCCAATCCCAATCCCACTCCCAACACCAATCCCGATCCCAAATTCCAATCCCAGTCCCAATTCCAACCTCAGTCCCAATCCCAACCCAGCCTCAATCCCAATCCTGATCCCAATCCCAAATTCCAATCCCAACCTCAATCCCAATCTCAACCCCAATCCCAAACCAACCTCAATCTCAATCCCAACCCCAATCCCACCCCAATCCCAATCCAATCCCAACCCCAGTCCCAATCCCACCCTCAATCCCAATCCCTCTCCCACTCCCAATCTGACTCCCGATCCCAATCCCAATCCCAGTCCCAATCTCAAATTCCAATCCCACCCCATCCCAAACCCAAACCAACCTCAATCCCAATCCCAACCCCAACCCCAATCCCACCCCAATCCCAACCACAACCCCAATTCCAATCCCAACCCCACCCCAATCCCAAATTCCAATCCCAATCTCAATCTTAACCCCAATCCAATCCCAATCCCACTCCCAATGCCAATCCCGATCCCAAATTCCAATCCCAGTCCCAACCCCAATCCCGATCCCAAATTCCAATCTCAGTCCCAATTCGAACCTCAGTCCCAATCCCAACCACAACCCCAACCCCAATCCTGATCCCAATCCCAAATTCCAATCCCAACCTCAATCACAATCCCAACCCCAATCCTGATCCCAATCCCAATCCCAAATTCCAAACCCAATCTCAATCCCAATCCCAATCCCAATCCCAAATTCCACCCCCAATCCCAAGCCCAATCCAACCCCAACCCCAATCCCAAACCCCTCACCGATCCCATGGAACACCCTGGCGATGGCTCTGCCGGTGAAATCCTCATCCGGATGCGCGGCGAGGAACTTCCGGACATCGGCGCGGATTTGCTCTTCCCAATCCTTCACCTGCAGATGGAAAAATTTGGGAAATTCCTTCACCTGCCAACGGAAAAATTCTCATCCCTTCCCATTCCCTCATCCCAAAAAAATCCGGGATTTGCTCACTTTCGCCATTTCCCGTTGTTTCTCCTCCTCCTCTTCCTCGTCGTCTCCCTCGGATTCGATCCGATCCCGCCGGAAATATTCCTGGAGAATCTCCTTGAGCTGAGAGCTTCTCCTCTCCTGCTCCTCTTCCGGAGGCTCCGGATGGAAACTTGGGAACGCCACGCTGTGCCCGGGAAATCCACCAATCAGATCGCAGCATTCCGATCCCAACCCCAATCCCGAACCCAAATTCCAATTCCGATCCCAACCTCAATCCCAATCTGATCACAATTCCAATCTCCTTTTCCCAATCCCAATCCAATTCCAACCACAACCTGAATCCCAACCCCAAATCCCAATCCAATCCCAGTGCCAACCCCAATCCCAATCCCAATCCCAAATCCCAATCAGATCCCAACCCCAATCTCACCCCAACCCCAAATCCCAATCCATACCCCAATGCCAATCCCCAATCTCCAAATCAATATCAATCCCAATCCCAATCCCAATCCAAAAGGAAATCCCAATCCCAAATCCCAATCCAATCCCAAATCCCAATCTCCATCCCATTCCCTACTCTAACCCCAATCCCAATCCCAATCCCAATCCAATCCCAGTCCCAATCCCAAATCCTAATCCTATCCCAAATCCCAATCCAATCCCAAATCCCAAATCCCAATCCAATCCCAAATTCCAATTCCAATTCCAATTCCAAACCCAATCCAATCCCAATCCCACCCCAATCAGCCAATCCCATGGAAAATTCCCATTTTTCCCACCTCTGGAAAGCCCGGAAGCACTGCCGGAGCTGCCGGAGCGCGGCCTTTTCCCGGGAAATCGCTCGGCCGTGCAGGAACTCGCAAATGGAATCCAATTCCGGCGGCTCGAGATCTCCGACGGCGCGGAAGTGGAAGGAGAGTTCATGGAATTCCACCAGGATCCCGCTTTTCCTGCCTGGGGGAGAGCCGGGTGGGATTTTCCGTGAAATTCCTGTGAAATTCCTGTGGCATTCCCGCTGGATTCCCGTGAAATTCCCACTGGATTCCCTGCTGGATTCCCATGGAATTCCCGCTGAATTCCTGTGAAATTCCTGTGGAATTCCCGCTGGATTCCCACAAAAATCCCGTGAAATTCCCATGAAATTCCCACAAAATTCCCATGGAATTCCCACAAAATTCCTGTGGAATTCCTGCAAAATGGGAAATTTCATTTCCCATGAAATTCTCGTGAAACTCCTGCTGGATTCCTGTGAAATTCCTGAGAAATTCCCATAAAATTCCCATGGAATTCCCACTGGATTCCTGGGAAAATTCCCATGGAATTCCTGCTGGATTCCCACAACATTCCCACTAGATTCCCATGAAATTCCCATGGAATTCCTGGGAAACTCCCGTGAAATTCTCGCCGAATTCCCTTGAAATTCTTATGGAATTCCTGTGAAACTCCCATGAAAATTCCCATGAAATTCCCGTGGAATTCCTGCAAAATCCCTGCAGAATTCCCGTGGAATTCCCGCCGGATTCCCACAAAATTCCTACACCAGATTCCCGTGAAATTCCCATGAAATTCCCACTGAATTCCCACAAAATTCCCGCGAAATTCCTGCTGGAATTCCCGTGAAAATCCCATGAAAATTCCCATGAAATTCCTGCTGGATTCCTGGGAAAATTCCCATGGAATTCCCACAAAATTCCCACTGGAATTTCCGTGAAACTCACAAAATTCCCATTAGATTCCCACGGAATTCCCGTGAAATTCCCGCAGAATTCCAGTGAAATTCTTATGGAATTCCCGTGACACTCCCATGAAAATTCCCATGAAAATTCCCACTGGATTCCCACAAAATTCCCATGAAATTCCCATAGAATTCCTGCAAAACCCCTGTGGAATTCCCATGAAATTCCCACTGTATTCCTGCGAAATTCCCATGAAATCCTCACGGAATTCTCACAAAATTCCCACAAAATTCCCACACCAGATTCCCGTGAAATTCCCATGAAATTCCCTTAGAATTCCCACAAAGCTCCCATGGAATTCCTGTTGAATTACCACAAAATTTCCATGGAATTCCCGCTGTATTCCCACAAAATTCCTGCTCAATTCCCACAAAACTCCCATGAAATTCCTGTGGAATTCCCACTGAATTCCCACAAAATTCCCGCGAAATCCCTGCTGGAATTCCCGTGAAACTCCCGCAAAAATCCCACTAGATTCCCATGAAATTCCCACAAAACCCCTGCTGGATTCCCGAGAAACTCCCATGAAATTCCTGCAAAACTCCCGCGAAATTCCCACGAAATTCCCAAAAAATTCCCAAAATCTTCCCAGGAAATCACCTTTCCGGGGATCCCACTGGAGTCTGCTGAGCTCTCGTTTCACCAGCCGAGATTCCCAACCCATGGAGTCGCTCAGGGCGACGACGTCGAATTCCATGGATCCCGAAATTCCCGAAATTCCCGAAATTCCCGAGGGATTCCTCGCCAGGAGAACCGCCAGCGGAGGAGAACTGGGGGGAAAAATGGGAATTTTGAGGGAAAATGGGAATTTTGGGGAAAAAAAGGGAATTTTTGGGGAAAAAATGGGAAATTTGGGGGAAAAAATGGGAATTTTGGAGGAAAAATGGGAATTTTGGGAAAAGAATGGGATGGGAATGAATCAAATCCTGTCAGAATTCCGGGATTTCGGGGGAAAAAATGGGAATGTTTGGGGAAAAAATAGGATTTTGGGGGAAAAAAACGGGAATTTTGGGGGAAAAAATGGGAAATTTGGTAAAAAAACTGGGAATTTTTGGGAATTCTCACCTCTGCGCGGCTTGGCGGAGCTGCTGGGATCCTCCGGAGCAGCGGATCCGGCAGCGGGAATAGGTGGGAAGAAGCAATTCCAAGAAATTCCCGGGATGGAGATCCAGGTAGCACAGCAGAGTCTCGATGGCTGTGGGGGAGAAAGGAAAAATTGGGAATGGGTTTGGGATTTTTGGGGTTTTGGGGGTTTTTTTGGGATTTTTGGGGAGTTCTGGTGGAATTCCCACGAAATTGCCATGAAATTCCTGCGGAATTCCCGCAAAAATTCCCACAAAATTCCCCAAAAATTCCCGTGAGATTCCCGCTGGATTCCCACAACATTCCCGCAAAATTCCTGCAGAATTCTGGCAAAATTCCCACAAAAATTGCCGCAAAATTCCTGTGGAATTCCCACGGAATTCCCACAAAATTCCCATGGAATTCCTGCAAAACTCCTGTGGAATTCCCACGAAATTCCCGCTGGATTCTGGCAAAATTCCTGTGGAATTCCCACTGGATTCCCAAGAAATTCCTGCAAAATTCCTGTGAAATTCCCACAAAATTCTGGTGAAATTCCCACAGAATTCCTGCAAAATTCCTGCTGGATTCTGGCAAAATTCCTGTGGAATTCCTGCTGGATTCCTGTGAAATTCCCATGGAATTCCCGCAAAGTTACCGCAAAATTCCTGCGAAATTCCAATTGGATTCCCGCAAAATTCCCGCCAAATTCCCCAAAAATTCCTATGAAATTCCCACAAAATTCCTGTGAAAGTCCCATGGAATTCCCGTGAAATTCCTGCTGCATTGTGGTGAAATTCCGCGGAATTCCCACAAAATTCCAGCAAAACTCCTACGGAATTCCCATGAAATTCCCTCAAAATTCCCGCTGGATTCTGGCAACATTCCTGTGGAATTCCCATGAAATTCCCACAAAATTCCCATAAAAATTCCAGCAACATTCCTGTGGAATTCCCACTAAGTTCCCCAAAAGTCCCTGCAAAATTCCCACAAAATTCCCACTAGATTCCGGCAAAATTCCTGTGAAACTTCTGCTGGATTCCTGTAAAACTCCTGTGAAATTCCCATGGAATTCCTGCAAAATTCCTGCTGGATTCCTGTGAAATTGCCATGACATTCCCAGGAAATTCCCGTGAAATTCCTGCAAAACTCCTGTGAAATTCCCATGAAATTCGCACAAAATTCCCGTGAAATTCCTGAAAAACTCCAGCAAAATTCGTGCAGAATTCCCACAAAAATTCCTGCAGAATTCCTGCTGGATTGCCGCGAAACTCCCACTAGATTCCCATTAAATTTTGGTGAGAAAAATGGCAATTTTGGTGAGAAAACCGGGAATTTCGGTGAGAAAAATGGCAATTTTGGTGAGAAACCGGCAATTTTGGTGAGAAAACCGGCAATTTTGGTGAGAAAAATGGGAATTTCGGTGAGAAAAATGGCAATTTTGGTGAGAAAAATGGGAATTTCGGTGAGAAAAATGGCAATTTTGGTGAGAAAAATGGCAATTTTGGTGACAAACCGGCAATTTTGGTGAGAAAAATGGCAATTTTGGTGAAAAAAATGGCAATTTTGGTGAGAAAAATGGGCAATTTTGGTGAGAAAACCGGCAATTTTGGTGAAAAACCGGCAATTTTGGTGAAAAATGGCAATTTTGGTGAGAAAAATGGCAATTTTGGTGAGAAAAATGGAGAATTTTGGTGAGAAACCGGCAATTTTGGTGAGAAAAATGGCAATTTTGGTGAGAAAAATGGCAATTTTGGTGACAAACCGGCAATTTTGGTGAGAAAAATGGCAATTTTGGTGAAA
This sequence comes from Lichenostomus cassidix, assembly GCF_008360975.1. Classification (NCBI taxonomy): domain Eukaryota; kingdom Metazoa; phylum Chordata; class Aves; order Passeriformes; family Meliphagidae; genus Lichenostomus; species Lichenostomus cassidix. The sequence continues at coordinate 1,126 of NW_028147998.1, read as the reverse complement.
AAAATGGCAATTTTGGTGAGAAAAATGGCAATTTTGGTGAGAAAAATGGCAATTTTGGAGAGAAAAATGGCAATTTTGGTGAAAAAAATGGCAATTTTGGTGAGAAAAATGGCAATTTTGGTGAGAAAAATGGCAATTTTGGTGAGGAAAATGGCAATTTTGGTGAAAAACCGGCAATTTTGGTTTTTAAAACCGGGAATTTTGGTGAGAAAAATGGCAATTTTGGTTTCAAAAAATGGCAATTTTGGTGAGAAAAATGGCAATTTTGGTGAAAAACCGGCAATTTTGGTGAGAAAAATGGCAATTTTGGCGAGAAAAATGGCAATTTTGGTGAGAAAAATGGCAATTTTGGTGAAAAAAATGGCAATTTTGGTGAGAAAAATGGCAATTTTGGTAAGAAAAATGGGAATTTTGGTGAGAAAAATGGCAATTTTGGTGAGAAAAATGGCAATTTTGGTGAGGAAAATGGCAATTTTGGAGAGAAAAATGGCAATTTTGGTGAGAAAAATGGCAATTTTGGTGAAAAACCGGCAATTTTGGTGAGGAAAATGGCAATTTTGGAGAGAAAAATGGCAATTTTGGTGAGAAAAATGGGAATTTTGGTGAGAAAAATGGCAATTTTGGTGAGAAAAATGGCAATTTTGGTGAAAAAAATGGCAATTTTGGTGAGAAAAATGGCAATTTTGGTGAGAAAAATGGCAATTTTGGTGAGGAAAATGGCAATTTTGGTGAAAAACCGGCAATTTTGGTTTTTAAAACCGGGAATTTTGGTGAGAAAAATGGCAATTTTGGTTTCAAAAAATGGCAATTTTGGTGAGAAAAATGGCAATTTTGGTGAAAAACCGGCAATTTTGGTGAGAAAAATGGCAATTTTGGCGAGAAAAATGGCAATTTTGGTGAGAAAAATGGCAATTTTGGTGAAAAAAATGGCAATTTTGGTGAGAAAAATGGCAATTTTGGTGATAAAAATGGCAATTTTGGTGACAAACCGGCAATTTTGGTGAGAAAAATGGCAATTTTGGTGAGAAAAATGGGCAATTTTGGTGAGAAAACCGGCAATTTTGGTGAAAAATGGCAATTTTGGTGAGAAAAATGGGAATTTTGGTGAGAAAAATGGGAATTTTGG
>NW_028147997.1:0-8853 GCF_008360975.1 Lichenostomus cassidix | reverse complement strand
GGGGGTGCTGGTGGGCACTGGGAGGGAGTTTGGGGGTGCTGGTGGGAACTGGGAGGGAGTTTGGGGGTGCTGGGGGGAACTGGGAGGGAGTTTGGGGGTGCTGGGGGGAACTGGGAGGGAGTTGGAGTGAGGCTGGAGGGGCTGGAAGGAGATTGGGGATGGAAAAGCAAAGGTTGGAATGAGGTTGGTTGTGCTGGGAAGAGACTGGGAGGGACCTTGGTGAGTCCTGGTGGGGCTGGGAAGGGACTGGGAGAGGGTTTGGGGGTCCTGGGGCGGTGGGGGGCAACTGGGAGGGGTTGTGGGGTGCTGAGAGGGACGGGAGGGGCTTTGGTGTGTGCTGGGGAGGCTGGGAATGGATCGGGAGGAGGTTTCAGGGGCTCCTGGGTGGGCTGGGGGCGACTGGGAGGGTGCTTGGAGGGGCTTGGGGTGTCGCTGAGAGGTTTTTGGGGGTCCTGAGCCCTGCTGACCCCCAGAGATGCCGCTGGACGCTGCCCGCAGCAAGATGCTGACGGGGATCGGGGGCTTCGTGTTGGGCTTCGTCTTCCTGGCGCTGGGGCTCGGCTTCTACCTGCGCAAGAAGGTGAGGGGGGTCCCGGGGGTCGTGTCCCCCCTGCCCCGGAGCGGCTGTGCTCCCCCCGGGGCCCCCCAGCCCGGTGTCACCCCCTTTTCTCTGCCCACAGAGCTCCTGAGCCGCCGCCGGCCGCAGCCCCTCCCCGTGGCCTCGGGCCCGGCCGGGACCCCCCGCTCTGTCCCCGCGCTGATTTTGGGGGGTCGTGTGTCCCCCCAGCCCTGCTGTCACTCTGACCCCGCCCGGCTGCTCCCAGTGCTCCCAGTAAAGCTTCCCAGTTGGCTCCGGTCGCGTTTCTTGGGGGGCACTGGGGAGGGACTTGGGGGGACCCCGCGGTGGGGCTGTGACTGGGGGGCAGACCTGACCCTGGGATGGATCGGGAATGGGGACCCCCGTGTGTCCCCAAGTGTCACCCCGCTCTGGGGGCCTTGGGAGGCAGCTGAACCCCGACACGGCACACAGCGAACCCCAAAAAAGGCGCTGAGACCCCCTGAGCCCCCCAGAACCTCCAAACCCCATAGAAAAACAGCCCCGAAAAATAGCCCCGCGAAAATGAGCCAATGGGAGAAGGCGCTGAGCGATTCTGATCCAATCCGAGCTCGCGGCGCTGATGACTCTCCAGTTCCCAGGCAGACCCGCAGCGCCCAGCGCTCCCCACCCCAACCCCACCTGCGCCCCCCCCTCGCCCCCAGCGCTTCCCGCCAGCCCAATTTGGGGAGGGGGCGCGTGGGGGGCGCCCAGGCCTGGCCCGGAGCCCAGCGCTGCCCCAGCCCGACCTGCCCCGGCTCCATCCCGGCTCCTCCCGCGGCATGCGACGGCGTGGGGAAAAGGGGGGGAAAGGGTGGGCGCTGGGCTTGGGGGGAGGAGGAGGAGGAGGGATGAGGAAGGAGCGGGAGAAAGGCCGGAGATCCGAGCAGGAGGAGGAGGCGGGAGGAAGAAGGAGGAGAGAGGAAGAGGAGGAACAGGAAGAGGAGGAGAGAGGAAGAGGAGGAGCAGCAGAAGCAGCGCGGAGCTCTTTGTCTGTCGCGGCCCCGGGAGCATCGGCGCCCCGCACGCCGCAGGTGAGGGGGAGGAGGAAGTCGCCCCAAATGTCTCGGGGGTCCCCGAGCGGCGTTTTTTCTGGGCGGGTGTTTGGAGCTCGCAGCTTGCGGGATTGAGCCCCAAATCTCGTTCAGGGTCGCTGGGAGGGTTTGATTGTGCGGGGGAACGTTTGGATGTGGCGGAAGGGCAAAGCTGAGGCGGCAGTGGGGCTTTGGGGGATATTTTGGGGGCTGCAGGTGGGCACGGCCCGGTGTCGGGGTGGGAGGGGGACATGGGGCATGGGGTCCGGCCGGGAGAGCGGTGGAGGGGAAGGGCGGGAGCCCCGGAGTGGGGTGAGCAGAGAGGGGCGATGGCGGAGCTGGGGGAGCCCCGGCAGGCTGGAGAGGGGGGAGCGTGGCTAAGGGGGAAGCCTGGGATCCCTGGAAGCGCGGAGCAGAGTATGAGGGGAGAAGGGACCCCCAAAGCCCCCGGATCATCCCTAAGCAGGACCCTGGAAAATAGGGAAGCCCGGGAGCCACGGGAGCCCCATGAGTGCAGGGAAGGGAGAGCCTGAGGAGGCCAAAGTGCAAAGAGCAGAGAGGGGGAAATGCTGTGAGGGTTTTGAGGTGAATGATGGTGGTTTGGGGTTTTTATGGACACAAACCCCTGGGAGAGTTGCAGAGCTGGAGCTGGGCAGGAGGAACCCCCAGGGCAAGGCGCTGAGCCCTTGTTTTTCCCCCAAAGCAGGATTTGTCATTGCCAAGGCGTGGCCGGATGGAGGAGGAGGAAAAGGCCCGGAGATGCAGCCGGAGCTCGGAGCTGGGGGAGAAGCCTGAGGGCAGAGAGAAGCCCCACAAGTGTGGGGAATGTGGGAAAAGCTTCAGGTGGAGATGTCAGCTGATCGTGCACCAGAGGATCCACACTGGGGAAAAGCCCTATGAGTGTGGGAAGTGTGGGAAGAGCTTCAGCCGGATGTCCACCCTGATGCGGCACCAGGTGATCCACACTGGGGAAAAGCCCTACGATTGTGTGGAATGTGGGAAGAGCTTCAGCGACAGCTCCTCGCTGATCAAGCACAAGAAAATCCACACTGGGGAAAAGCCCTTTGGTTGTGGGAATTGTGGGAAGAGCTTCAGCCAGATGTCACATTTGATCACACACCAGAGGATCCACACTGGGGAAAAGCCCTACGAGTGTGGGAAGTGTGGGAAGAGCTTCAGCCGGATGTGCACCCTGATGCAGCACCAGGTGACCCACACTGGGGAAAAGCCCTATGATTGCCAGGAATGTGGGAAGAGCTTCAGCCACAGCTCCGCGCTGATCACGCACCAGAGGATCCACACTGGGGAAAAGCCCTATGAGTGTGGGAAGTGTAGGAAAAGCTTCAGGCACAGATCTTACCTGATGCGGCACCAGATGATCCACACTGGGGAAAAGCCCTATGATTGCCAGGAATGTGGGAAGAGCTTCAGGAGCAACTCCAACCTGATGCAGCACAAAAGGATCCACACTGGGGAGAGGCCCTATGAGTGTCCCACGTGTGGGAAGAGGTTTCAGACCAGCTCCAATCTCCTCGTCCATGAGCGCATTCACACCCAGGAGAGGCCCTTCCGCTGCCCTGACTGTGGGAAGGGCTTCAAGCAAAACTCCAACCTCATCACCCACCGGCGCATCCACACTGGGGAAAAGCCCTATGAGTGTGGGGAGTGTGGGAAGAGCTTCTCCAGAAGGTCTCTCTTGACTCAGCACCAACGGAGGCACCAGTGAGGGAAGCTCTGCGAGTGTCCCGAGTGCAGGAAGAGCTTCATTGCTGCTCCAACTCCATCCCCAGTGGGAAGATCTGCAGTGGATGATCCCCAGTGACCCCCGTTGGGCAGAATCCTGGTGACCCCCATTCCTGGTGATCCCTGTTATTTGAGAAGAAGTTGTTTTATATGGTCAAAGTTTCCTTCTTCTCCTATTCTGAGTTTGTTAGCAATAAATTCAATTCACATATGCAATTTCCAGCCTGTTTTGTGCGCAAAGGTGTTTGATGAGGGATCTCTTAGCCAGGTCCTTCTATCAGCTCAGGAAGCCTTGGCTCAATTTTCTCTCCCCATGGCGGCTGTGCAGGGCAGTGAGAGAGCAGCTCTGCTGGGCGCCTGGCATGGGGCCAGCGTCACCCCACTGCAATGTGCCATGGCCTCGTGTGGCCCTGTGCTCTGGAGCCAGCGCTGCTGTTGCTTTTTCCTTGCTGATGGTTTTCTCTTTTGCAGGAAAGGCTTGTGAAGTGCCCCCGCTGTCCCTGGCGTCCCCTGGGCGCCGGCAGCCGCGTCCCTTGGCCTGCTCCCCCTGGGCCGTTGCAGGGCGGCTGGCGGAGGCTGGGAGCTGCCGTGGGGGCCGTGGGGCTGCCCCGGGGGCTGCGTGCCGAGGCGGGGCCGGGAGGTGCGGAGAACTTGGTCGCTGTTTGCAGAGCAATGGCGCCTTGGGCCCGGGCCCGTTGCAGGGCTGTTCCTCATGTGCGGCTTTGGCCTCGGCCAGCCCGGGGGGCACTGAGAGCGCGGGGCTTGGGCTGTGCGCTGTGCAGAGCCCGCGCCTCGCTGCCCTTGGCTGGCTGTGCTGTCACTCGGGATTGTCCCAGCGCCATTGCTGCTCGGTGCCAGCGAGCGGGGACAAGGCCGGCGCCGGTGTCGCCCCCAGGCAGGCAGGCAGGCAGGCAGGCAGGCAGGGCTTTAGTGGGGCAGCAGCGGCGCCATGGTGGGAGCGTGTGTGCGGCCCGGGAGCGGCGGCAGCGGGCGGAGCCCGGGGAGGCGGCGGCGGAGCTCGGAGAGGCTGTCCCAGCGCAGGTGGGAGCCGCGCTGCCTTGTGCCGGGGCTCGGGGCTCGCTGCGGGCGGATGGAGGGGATGCAGGGGGCGGCAGGGGGGCTGTGGCGGCTTCTTTCTCCCGTCTCCCTCCCTCCCTCCCTCCCTGGCTGTGGCGCCGTGTTGCCGCTGGCCTGAGGCTCCTGAGGGAGCGGCTGCCCGCGGTCTCCTTGCCGCTCCTTAACAACAGGAGGGGGAGAACTGTATTCTGTGGCAAATGAAAATTAATACATTTTAAACCATTTACAGCCACATGCGCTGAAGGGTGAAAAGATAGCAGACCGTATAACCCATTTAGTGAGAAATGCTGCTGATAGTTGGCATGGCGACTCAGTGAGAAAGCCAGAGGGCTCACTTGTAAATCATGGTGAACTTCAGAGATGGTGCTTTGGTTCCTGGATCTGTCAGTCAAGCTGAGAATCACAGCCATAGCAGTTAGCAGCATGTTTCCAAATCTCATCACAGAAGGCAGAGTCATTGCCTCTTAGAGTGTCTACCTTCCTCAGCCGCATGGTAGTGGAAAGACAGAGTATTCAAAGTGATCAACAAATTGATAATCAACAAGAGTCTGCTAAAGGGAATTGCAAACAAGGTTGCAATCTCACTATAAGGCCTTGGCAAGTCACTTGAGACAATTTCGTGTCCACAGAATGGAGAAGGACAAAGAACTGCATGAAAACTGCAGGTGGGGTTATTGTGATGTTCAGGTGCAGGAAACATGACAGCAGAAGTGCAAAATTGTGTTTTTCTGTCCGTCCTGCTCTAGTGCACAGCATTTCTTGGTACATCATTCAAATACACGCAGTACTTTTGTAGTGCTCCCAGAACAGAGCTCTGAACAAGAATTCAAGGCAGAATCTGCTTGTCTGCAAAAAACCCAAATGTTGGTTCAATAGCTAAGCTGGGAAGAAGAGAAGGGTGGCACCTTTCAGTACAGGATAAATTGTGCTTACGAAGAAAACTCTGCTAGGAAGAGGAGTGTGGGAAGGGAAGGGAAGGGAAGGGAAGGGAAGGGAAGGGAAGGGAAGGGACTTAAATGTTTTCAAGGTTTATTGGGCTAAATGTTCATGCTTTGGGGTTTCATTGGGAGTAAATCTTTATATCTTGAAGGGGCTTTTGGCTGAATCTTGATATTTTTGGAGATTGGAGTCTGTTTCTTTATGTTTGTGGGATATTTGGGAATCTCAGTGGTTAGTGGTTTTTTCAGCCACCAAACTGCCAGAGAGTTGCAGAGCTGGAGCTGGGCAGGAGGAACCCCCAGGGCAAGGCGCTGAGCCCTTGTTTTTCCCCCAAAGCAGGATTTGTCATTGCCAAGGCGTGGCCGGATGGAGGAGGAGGAAAAGGCCCGGAGATGCAGCCGGAGCTCGGAGCTGGGGGAGAAGCCTGAGGGCAGAGAGAAAAAAGCTGCCAGGAGCTTCCTGAATGGAGGGAAAGGGGGGATGGGACCTTTAGAAGAGTTGAATTTGGTTTGATCCACCTGGAATTGGGTTTGATCCACCTGGAACTGGTTGTGGTGGGTTTGATCCACCTGGAATTGGGTTTGATCCACCTGGGACTGGAATGGATTTACCTGAAATGGGGTTTTGTCGACCTGGAATTAGGTTGATTCATCCTGGAATTCGGTTGCATCCCACTGGAATTTGGTTTAATCGACCTGGAATTGGGTTGGATCCACCCGGAATTTGGTTGAATCTCTCAGGTATTTGGTTGGTTCATCCTGCAGTTGGGTTGGGTCCAGCTGGAACTGGGTTTGATCCATCTGGAATTCAGTTGGATTTACCTCAAATTGGGTTTGATCCACCTGGAATTGGATTGGATTGAGCTGGAATTTGGTTTAATCTACCTGGAATTTGGTTTGATCCACCTGGAATTGGGTTGGATCCACCTGGAACTGGATTGGATTCACCTGGAATTCCGTTGGATCAACCTGGAATTGGGTTAAATCCGCCTGGAATGAGGTTGAATGACCTTGGAATTCAGTTGGATTTACCTGGAATTGGGTTTGAGCCACCTGGAGTTGGATTTGATCCACCTGAGATTGGGTTGGATTTACCTGGAATTTGGTATAATCTGCCTAGAACTGGATTTGATCCACCAGGAATTGGGTTGAGTCCACCTGGGATTGGGTTTGAATGGTGTTGGTGCTGCAGTAGAGGCTGGAATTGCCCCAGGATCCTCCTGGAATCGAGTCAGACACACCTGGAATTGGGCTGAATTCCCCTGGAAATGGAGTTTTGGTTATATTCTGTCTGGATGATGGTGTGGGGCAATGGGAATGGGGAATTGTGGGGGGTGAGAGCATAAAAATCCTGGGAAAATGGGGATTTCCACCCAAAATTCTGGGAACAGGGAAGGTTGGGCACTGCTAGAGCCCCAAAATCCTGGGAAAAAGAGGAATTTGAGCATTCTGAGCCTTTCAGAATCCTAGGAAAAGAGGATATGGGAACACTCAGTTCCCCACATCCTCAGTACAGGGGGGTTTGGGAACTCCTAGAGCCCCAAAATTGCGGGATCAGGGGGGTTTCGGAAATCCCAGAACCCCAAAATGGTGACTCCCAGTCCCTCTTATCCCATTCCCAATGTATTCCCAGACATCCATCCTCTCTCCCTGTCCCTCCCAGTGCTCCCCAATCCACTCCCCTCTCTCCCAGGGTGCCCCCAGTCCCTCCCACTCCATCCCCAGTCCCTCCCAGTGCTAGCACAGTCACTCCCAGTCCCTCTAAAGCCAATCCCAGTTCATTCCCAGTCCACTCCCAGACCTCCATCCTCTCTCCCAGCGCCGTCCCAGTACGCCCTAATCCAATCCCCTCTATCCAAGTCCTTCCCCAGTCCCACTAATCGCAATTTCTGTACATTTCCAGTCCCTCTCACTACATTTCCAATCACTCCCAGTGCCTCCAACGTTCCTCCCAGTCTGTCTAATGCCAATCCCAGTCCATTCCCAGTGCACTCCCAGATTTCCATACTCCATTTCAGTGCCCTGCAATGCCCCCAATTCACACCCCTCTCTCCCAGTGCCCCCCCATTCCCTCCCTCTTCATTCCCAGTCCCTCCCAGTACCACCCCACCCCTCCCAGCTCTCTCCCAGCGCCCCCCCAGCTGATCCCAGTGTCTCCCCTCTCTCTCCCAGTGCCCCCCAGCGTGTCCATCTCGCTGGTGCCCTCGAGCTCCCAGCCCGAGCCCGGCCGCCTGCTGTGCTCCGTGATGGATTTCTACCCTGCGCAGGTGCAGGTGAGGTGGTTCCAGGGCCAGCAGGAGCTCTCGGAGCAAGTGATGACCACCGACCTGCTCCCCAACGGGGACTGGACCTACCAGCTGCTGGTGCTGCTGGAAACGCCCCCCCGGCGCGGGGTCACCTACACCTGCCAGGTGGAGCACGTCAGCCTGGAGCAGCCCCTGAGGCGGCACTGGGGTACGGCCAGAGCCCACAGCGCCGGGGGGAGCGGGGGAGGCACTGGGGGGGCTGGCAGGGGGATTGGGCTGTGCTGGGGGGAACTGGGAGGGAGGTGGAGAGAGGCTGGTTTATACTGGGAGAGGGGCTTGGGGGTGTGGGAGGGCTGGGAAGGGGTTGGAAGGATGTTGGGGAGGGTGGGATGAGGTTCTGGGGGTGCTGGTGGGCACTGGGAGGGAGTTTGGGGGTGCTGGGGGGAACTGGGAGGGAGTTTGGGGGTGCTGGGGGGAACTGGGAGGGAGTTGGAGTGAGGCTGGAGGGGCTGGAAGGAGATTGGGGATGGAAAAGCAAAGGTTGGAATGAGGTTGGTTGTGGAGAGAAGAGACTGGGAGGGACCTCGGTGAGTCCTGGTGGGGCTGGGAAGGGACTGGGAGAGGGTTTGGGGGTCCTGGGGCGGTGGGGGGCAACTGGGAGGGGTTGTGGGGTGCTGAGAGGGACGGGAGGGGCTTTGGTGTGTCCTGGGGAGGCTGGGAATGGATCGGGAGGAGGTTTCAGGGGCCTCTGGGTGGGCTGGGAGCGACTGGGAGGGTGCTTGTAGGGGCTTGGGGTGTCGGTGAGAGGTTTTTGGGGGTCCTGATCCCTGCTGACCCCCCAGAGATGCCGCCGGATGCTGCCCGCAGCAAGATGCTGACGGGGATCGGGGGCTTCGTGTTGGGCTTCGTCTTCCTGGCGCTGGGGCTCGGCTTCTACCTGCGCAAGAAGGTGAGGGGGGGTCCCGGGGGTCGTGTCCCCCCTGCCCCGGAGCGGCTGTGCTCCCCCCGGGGCCCCCCAGCCCGGTGTCACCCCCTTTTCTCTGCCCACAGAGCTCCTGAGCCGCCGCCGGCCGCAGCCCCTCACCGTGGCCTCGGGCCCTGCCGGGACCCCCCGCTCTGTCCCCGCGCTGATTTTGGGGGGTCGTGTGTCCCCCCAGCCCTGCTGTCACTCTGACCCCGCCCGGCTGCTCCCAGTGCTCCCAATAAAGCTTCCCAGTTGG